>NC_049217.1:6223212-6380712 GCF_013347855.1 Anguilla anguilla
GGTTTTTAAAGGGTTAAAGTTTTTTTAAATATTTCTTTGACAGAAATCTGCTGGAAACCTCAGAGAAACACCTGAACAAGCGAAGGTACGTGCTAAACCCAGATAGTGAGTACAGTACATTACATTACAGGCATTTAGCAGATGCTCTTATCCAGAGCGACTTGCATAGCATTTTTTTTTACATAGCATTTTACATTGTATCCATTTATACAGCTGGATATATACTGAAGCAATTAAGTACCTCGGTTAAGTACCTTGCTCAAGGGTACAACGGCAGTGTCCTACCCGGGAATCGAACCTGCGACCTTTCGGTTACAAGCCCAGTTCCTTACCCACTGCGCTACACTCCGTCCTTATACGTACGGCGAGTTATAGACTCCAGCAGTGGATCTGACATGTCTTGACATTGTGTTAATGTTTACTGCACTCTCCCTATCAAAAAAACATAAAATAAATATGTTTAAAAAAAAACAAGAAAGTTCACATGACACAGAAAGTGTGCTTCCACATGCAGTCAACTTGCAAGAGCAGCTTATTTCTTTATGACATCAAGTGTTGCTTCCCAGAAAACTGCAAAGAAGAGAAAAAGATTTTTTAACAAGACAAGAATGTTGATGTTAGCACAGCACAGAACAGCACAGTGTACGTCTTCCACAGAATAAAACATGCTGGTAACACATTACAATAAGATCGAATTAATTGGCATTAACTAATGTAGTTGTTAACATCAATTAGTGATGTACAAAAGCATTAACAATGATGTACAGATTAACTTTTCAGTAGTTAGTAGTTAACATCTACACTACTTAATGCCAATTCATGTGACCTCATTGTAAAGTGTTATCAACATGCTCATATTGTTTTCATTCTAGAAAAAAAACTAATGCACATTTAAATAAATAGTCGATCTATTGTTTAATTATTTCATTTTGAACTTCATATTGGTCGTATGAATGATGATTTAGAAATTTTATTCCCATCCATACTTAACGTGTTTTTTTATAATTCAATTAGTCTTTTGCAAATAATGCCATTTTCAAACACTGACTTGAAAACACCCCTTGGGGAAAAACAGCAGTTTCCTGTCACTGAAAATAATTCAGCGCGAACAAACGTGACAAACTAGGACTAAAGGTAACGGCACGAAAATGCATTCATTAAATACAAACGAACATCTATTACGCTAACGGCTTTGCCTGCGCCCGCAAAAAACATCCGTCAGCAGCTTAAATCATCTTTACGCAATTAGTCCCCAGGGCCCCTTCAGTTTGACTGTGGGTGAAGCGAGAAATAAAGAGGATTTTATATTGGAATGGATCCCAGAAACTAATTTCATTTTCACCGCACTAATAGTGCGGTTGCGCATTGACTTTTGCTAAACCCATTGTCTGAAGTGTTCAAGATAAAAAAACAGTGACAAATTAAGAGTGATTGATGGAGGCTTTGTGATAGGATCTGACTGGGAGGCGTCTAAAGGGAACACTCCGTTCTTTTGCTGTTTCTGACTCAGTGCAATGCATTTTATGAGAGAGTTCGATTCATCAAACGTTATGCTGTGACACCTTCACAATAACAAACACATTCCCATTAAAGACCAATTTTCTGAAAGATTTGTAGTCAAACTTACGGAAGATATGAACGTGTCTATTCCATTGAATATATGAACAGATGAATCAGTGATTCATATCCTGCACTCCCAGCATGCCCTCACTCACAGTTGTGTGGGCTGACTTGGTCACTCACTATGACACAGAATTATGTAACATATTTACAGTGGTGGTTAGTAACAGATTACATGCAATCTGGAGTACATACTCAGATTATATGTAATTTGGATTACGTACTCAGATTACAATCAGCCCAGGATACTTTTTAAAATATGCACAAACACAGCTCGTAACAGGACCGAATCTTAACATTGCATTACATGACATTTATCTGCCAGACACTTTTATCCAAAGCGACGTACAACAAGTACATACCCAAGGTCATTTGAAGAACTACAAAACACAGTTCCGATAAGGTACTCACTATGTAACAGTTATCCATAGCCACGAAACACCCCTGTTTACATATGGACTCTCTAATCACACCATGCAGCATATTTCTGTCCTGGGAAATGATGAAGTTGTTTTATAGTTATCTGTGTCTTTTTTTTTTACCTCCCAAGAAAATCTTGACAGTGCAAGCCTCCAAGCTGTACCACAGTGCAGAACAGTCTTGCAGCCACTGAACTCTGTACCACACTAGAGAACAGTTTTGAAGCCATTGAACTGAACCACAGTGCAGAATGGTTTTGCAGCCATTGAACTGTACCACAGTGCAGAACAGTCTTGCAGCACAGCCAGGAAACCAGCAGAATGGAGACAGTCTGAATTTGATCAAAATTCATCATTTGCTGTCTCACAGTGGCCTTCACATTATTCACAGACACGATTTCCCGAGTTCGACAATTGGCAAAATGAACTTGCAAAACTGTGTCTGGGTGGGAAAAAAGAACTACTTACATTTAATGGAGAGTCAGGGATAAGGTTGAATATTCACTGAATTCAGGCCAAAGGTTTAAATACTGTGGTGCTGTTGAACAGACTGTAACCCTGAAATCTGATATGATGATACATGGACTGCATGTTAACAGACATGAACCACACTTTATCCACCAGGGAAGATGAGGGCCTCTTTACTCTAAAACTGTAACTCTAAAACTGAAATGTCAAATGGGAACATGACTTTTAACACATTGTTATAATTTCAATCTACCTGAAAGTGCTCATAGTTAAAATCTGTGATTGACTAAGGCCATATGCTCAAAATCATAAAAAATCAACCAGTGAATGTGATTGTCTACACATGATCACAAACACATACACACACACACACAAGCACACACAAATACACACACACATAAACACACACGCAGTGATCCTACGCACACACACCAACACGTATATACACACACACTCATAAACACACACGCAGTGATCCTCTAACTTACAAGCTGAGGCTCTTGGAAAACAGGGGTGTTAAATAAAGAAAACAGAATGATGTCAGGCCCAGTGTAATAATGGGTGTGTGAGATACAGATATTCAGTCTAATCTGCAATGAATACCTTAAGAGAACGAATTAGACATTTCACAATGCATGTGGTAAGTACAATATTTGACTGTAATTGTCTTGATGTTTTAAAGGTAGACAGAGTGGTAAGTCTGCTCTACCGTTGGAATAAAAGTATTAGCTACCTAAATAAAAAGTGCATGAGGGCAACTGTTGGCTTCTGCCCAAATTAATTCCTTGAATTTTCTCACACTGAAAGCACTTTACAGTGATTAGAGGAAAACTCGCCTTAACCACCATCAATGTGTGCTCCCTGGGAGATGCAAGGCAGCCATTTTGCACCAGAATGCTCACCACACATCAGCTGCAGAATGACAGAACAATTGCCAACAGAGAGAAAAAATATTTTTAGCTAATTAAATCAGGATGCTTAGATGGAAGATTGAGAGAGCCAGGTTGGGAATTTGGCCAAAACACCAGGGAATTCCCTACTCTTTGCGATGAGTGTCATGAGGTCTTTAATGAGTAAGTCCGGACCTCAGTTTAACATCCCATCCGAAAGACGGCATCTCCTACAGCACAGTGTCCCCCTCACTGCACTGGGGCATTAGGGTTTATTCAACCGGAGGGAAGATTGCACCCCTACTAACCCACCAACACCACTTCCAGCAGCAACTTGGCATCCCATCCCAAGTGCTAACACTAGCTTAGCTTCAGCCATTCAGCGGGAGCACCTTGTGTACTCCTCTCTTTGTCTAGCTTGTGTAACCTGTTTAAACAGGATGTTTAACTGAAGACGTTCAGGTTGTTTGACTTGCTATCTCGTGCCTGATTCTGCAGCGCTGAGGTCAGAGACGCCCGTCTGCACTTTGCGGTGTCTGTTCAGCGCGCACGGTCATGCGCGGTCACGGTGGTCGCGAGCGCTGGAACAGGAACGAGGTGCTGCTGCGGTCCTTCGGAATGTTGGCGGGGTGCTAGGCGGTTTCGGGAGCTCATCTGTGATCCCGCGCTCTTTAATCTCCTCTCACTGAGCGCTAATCTCCCGCCAAGATCCCACGCCAAATGCCTGGTCCCCCCCCCCCAAACCTGGCTCCGCCCCCTGTCTGATATAACAGCTGTGCGGCTCTGTAGTGTCTCTCAGACTTATATAACAGCTGTGCAGTCTCTCTCTCTCTCTGTCCCATATAACAGCTGTGCAGTCTATCTCTCTGTCCCATATAACAGCTGTGCAGTCTCTCTCTCTCTGTCCCATATAACAGCTGTGCAGTCTCTCTCTCTGTCCCATATAACAGCTGTGCAGTCTCTCTCTCTGTCCCATATAACAGCTGTGCAGTCTCTCTCTCTGTCCCATATAACAGCTGTGCAGTCTCTCTCTCTGTCCCATATAACAGCTGTGCAGTCTCTCTCTCTGTCCCATATAACAGCTGTGCAGTCTCTCTCTCTGTCCCATATAACAGCTGTGCAGTCTCTCTCTCTCTGTCCCATATAACAGCTGTGCAGTCTCTCTCTCTGTCCCATATAACAGCTGTGCAGTCTCTCTCTCTGTCCCATATAACAGCTGTGCAGTCTCTCTCTCTCTGTCCCATATAACAGCTGTGCAGTCTCTCTGTCTTATATAACATATGTGCAGTGTCTCCCAGTCTTATATAACAGCTGTGCAGTCTCTCTCTCTGTCCCATATAACAGCTGTGCAGTCTCTCTCTCTGTCCCATATAACAGCTGTGCAGTCTCTGTCTTATATAACATATGTGCAGTGTCTCCCAGTCTTATATAACAGCTGTGCAGTCTCTCTCTCTGTCCCATATAACAGCTGTGCAGTCTATCTCTCTGTCCCATATAACAGCTGTGCAGTCTCTGTCTTATATAACATATGTGCAGTGTCTCCCAGTCTTATATAACAGCTGTACAGCTGTGTAGACTCTCTCCCCCTGTCTTATATAATACCTGTACAGCTGTGTGGTATCTCTATCCCACTGTCTTGTATAGCAGCTGCACAGCTGTGCAGTGTCTCTATCCCCCGTCTTATATAATAGCTGTACAGCTGTACAGTCTCTCTCCCCCAGTCTTATATTACAGTTTGTAGCAGTGACAGCTTTATGTTGGTCTAAAAGAAGCTGTATTTATTTGAACTTATTTTGTCCACATTTCTTAGACAGGGTGTATTGCAGCTTGTTGCAATAGAGTCCCCTGTGTTTGGCACATATCATAGAGGGCAGGTCTGCCTTGACTACAGCTACCATTGTATTACTTATTACTCCAAAGGCACTAACCAGAATACACTTTAAACAAGCAAACCTTCATGACAGGGCAGATGAACAAACACAAACTCTTCACACAGCAGTAGGCGAGTTCGGCTCAAAGTCAGCGGCTTCAAAAAGGACACAGGGTGAAAAACGCAGCTCTCTGATGTGAAGTTAATTAGCCTGGTGAGTGTGGAGAAGAAAAGGCTCTGGCCAAACTGAATGAGATTCCCTCTGATAAAATCCGTCCCACGGGCCTGGAGACAGAGACTCTCTTTCACACCTGATGAAGGGGTCCTTTGTCCCAGACGGCAGGTGGGGGGCCATTTTGGCCGTGATGTCTGACTTATTAAAGTCGTAAATCGGGCCCCCCGAGGCCCCCGAACAGGCTGGGGCTAAGGGAGGTCTGCGGCACAGGCAAAGGGACAGGAAGCTTTTCTTTTTCATCCACAATGCACCGGGGCTTGCCATGTGATATCAGTGATTCACCAATCACTGTGTTTCTCTGAGGGGAAGGAAACATTTTGATTGGCTCGAACGAGTCAGTAAACTCCAGAGAAGTGTGATGTGGCATACATATCTGAGGCAGACACGCCCATGAACCTGTGTTTTTACGTGCAGGTGCTTTAACTGACCCCCTGCATGTGATCTGTGCTTCTCTTTCTTCCTGTGCTCCACCTTAACGAGCGGCTGATTGCCTGATTGGCTTCACCTGCCGGTGGCCCTACAAAAAGCTTTTGTGGAGCAGTTTGTGGCGGGATCCTGCACAATGTTGTAGATCTGTGGAATTGTTTTTGGTGATTTCTTTTTATGTATGGTGTTTGGACAGTGAATGTTCATTTTCTTTTAGGTGCACGTTTTAGTTCAGAGTAGGAATCCTGTGGAAGACTCACCATTTCTTGTTTTCATCGGGAGAAAGATGACTTATTTGTTGCAGACTAGGGTTAGTAGTCTTCTGTAGGCCCTGCTTTGGCCTGATCTGTTTTGTCCAACACCTACGACTGTTGGTATATATATTTTTAGGGTTTTTGGGTTTAGGTTTTTGTGTCTTTATAATATGTTTTTTTTAATAGTATGTTGGGTGGAATTTTCATTGAATTATAAGGTGTTAATATTCTCTGTGCATTGAAATGAGTAAGGAGAGCAGATTCCCTGAAGGATGATGTACATAATGCAGTGAGAATCTACATTAATGGTAATTAGTCATAGAAACCCACTGAAATATGATACAGCTGCTTAAGCTGGGACATGTTTAAAGGGGCTGAAATATGGTCACCATGGAAACAGGTGAAGTCAGGTCACACGAAGGCAGTGAAGCCCTGTGTGCACCTTTCTGATCCTGATCACATGTCAGCAGAATTAAACCTGCGCGCAAGCCCCACAAGCACTCCTGTGAGTTAGCCCCACAAGCACTTCTGTGAGTTAGCCCCTCAAGCTCTTCTGTGAGTTAGCCCCTCAAGCTCTTCTGTGAGTTAGCCCCACAAGCACTCCTGTGAGTTAGCCCCACAAGCACTCCTGTGAGTTAGCCCCTCAAGCACTCCTGTGAGTTAGCCCCACAAGCACTCCTGTGAGTTAGCCCCTCAAGCACTCCTGTGAGTTAGCCCCTCAAGCACTCCTGTGAGTTAGCCCCTCAAGCACTCCTGTGAGTTAGCCCCTCAAGCACTCCTGTGAGTTAGCCCCTCAAGCACTCCTGTGAGTTAGCCCCACAAGCACTCCTGTGAGTTAGCCCCTCAAGCACTCCTGTGAGTTAGCCCCACAAGCACTCCTGTGAGTTAGCCCCTCAAGCACTCCTGTGAGTTAGCCCCTCAAGCACTTCTGCGGTTTGCAGTAGCTACAATCTTTTGGAAATAGTGTTGACTGTCTGAGTGAAGATGAGAATAATTGGCGCACTGTGACTTGCGGTCGCCGGATTAAACAGTATTTCAGCAACAGAGCTTAATTGACTCGCGGGGGAAGAAAGAAACAAAACATTGCGTGACGTGTTGCAGCTGCACGGCTTCTGCCCGAGCAGCAGACGTGACAGAGATGGAGTCTGTTATCCGCTGTCCTCTCTGTCTAAAGCTGTCGTTTCTGAAACGAGTCCAGACACAGGAGCCTCACGCGAGCTCTGTCTGAAGCGGGAGGCGTTTTTACCAGAGCGGAATAAATTTCTGTCAAACGGTCGGCGCGATTTGCACATCACTGGGCCGTTAATGAGGACGCCGGGCTCTCGCTCTCCTCTGACAGGAAGGATCCCATCCCGCGTTTCTGGAACTTTCCTTTTTCGGTCGAGGAGGAGACAGTTTGCCATGGGGAAAGCAGAAAAACAAAGACCCAGCACTGATAATCACGTGTGGCTCAGGGAATGAGGTTAACCCAGCACTAAATCATCTTTAAGAACACTGAGATCAAAACTGTTTACTGTGAAATGTATGGCAGCATATTTCTGTATTTAGCTGGGTAATGTAGTTTTCTCCAGTGGTTTATACTCTAGGCCCTCCTCTTGCATATTCATTATCCTACGTTCAGACCTCCAGCAGGTCCGCTCATGGCCAGCCAAACCAGCCGTCCGGCCAAAGTATCCACAAATCTCTGTCTTTGAAGTCTTTGAAACTGAGTGGTAATGACCGGAGTAACCATGACTTCCAGCGCCGAAAGGGGAAGAACGCTGGCCCTCCTCATTCGGCTAAAGGTCTGCAAACGTCACCAGCTTCTCAGATCAAATAAGGAACGCTGCACCGCCTAAATGCTGGGCACGATGGGTAATTAATGTAATCAGGCTTTGTGCTTGGCGTCAAGCGCGTTTTCACGGTGTAGTGTTTCCTCAGTTCCAGTGTCTCCAACAGCAGTCTTTCATCCCGGGCCCGTCTGGGAGCACAGACCTGGGTGACAGTCCTGGCGTGAATCAGGAGATTAAAAAGGGAAGAGGCACAAAGAGAGCGCACTAAATCTGCAGTTATCAGTTATGAATCAGAGCCAGAGCGGAGAGGCTTTGATTGAATCAGCGGGATGCCCAGGAACGGAGGTGCCCAGGGAAAGCTGGTTCACCCGGCCCGGCAGAGAGCCAATCAGGGCGTGCGAAGGGCCAGAGGCACCGCAGGCCACCGTGCTCCTGCCACCTGATTTAGAGCCTGCATGCATATCTGTCAGGCAGTCACTGTGCACATGCATACTATAGTACAGTTACTGTGTACATGCATACTATAGCACAGCTACTAAGCACATGCATACTATAGTACAGTTACTGTGCACATGCATACTATAGCACAGCTACTAAGCACATGCATACTATAGTACAGTCACTGTGTACATGCATACTATAGCACAGCTACTAAGCACATGCATACTATAGTACAGTCACTGTGTACATGCATACTATAGCACAGCTACTAAGCACATGCATACTATAGTACAGTCACTGTGTACATGCATACTATAGCACAGCTACTAAGCACATGCATACTATAGCACAGTTACTGTGTACATGCATACTATAGCACAGCTACTAAGCACATGCATACTATAGTACAGTCACTGTGCACATGCATACTATAGCACAGCTACTAAGCACATGCATACTATAGTACAGTTACTGTGCACATGCATACTATAGCACAGCTACTAAGCACATGCATACTATAGTACAGTCACTGTGCACATGCATACTATAGCACAGCTACTATGCACATGCATACTATAGTACAGTCACTGTGTGCATGCATACTATAGTATAGCCACTGCGTACATGCATACAATAGCACAGTCACTGTGTACATGCATACATACTATAGTACAGTCACTGTGCACTTGCATGCTATAGTATAGTCACCATGTACATGCATACTATAGCACAGCCAGGAAGCACATGCATTCTTTTACTGCTTCTCAGCATAAAGACTGGGGCTTGTCATTTCAGAAGGAGTAACAGTACCAGAGACTGATTGCTTCCTTTGCTTGGAACCTGTATCATTTGCTTGGTGAGTTATTCCCCTTTGAACCATGTGCTTCCTCTTAAGGAAATTAAGGAACACAAAAAAACATTGTTTTTTGCATTGTGTTGGCACACAGCTTGAAAAACACATTAAAAGCATTGCAATATATATTTTGTCATCATTTCAAGAAAAACAATCTCAGATTATTAAAGAGAGGAAGAAAATAATTGAATTATGAACATAAATCAATTTCAGAATCAAAGTATAAAAAATCCCTCCCATTCCAGATGTAGGGAGAGAAAAGATTCTTTCTTCTGACCTCTGACCTCTGACCTCTCAGACTCATTATCTGCTTGTCGCACAGGGCTTATGGGAAATCGCACAGTCGTCTCACTGGAGAACAGAGAGAGAATTAAGAGGGATGTGGGTATAGCAGGACCGTGGGTACAGCAGCAGTGACTGAGATACATCATTCTGCTTGGACTCTGCTCATGGACCTCACGCTCATTCGACCTGCCATACAGTGTCTGGAGATAACAGTGTAGTAAGTGAGTAATTAGATGAAGGAGCCATGGAAACTCTGAAGCCTTGAAGGTGGCCTGTGCTGTAATGCTCATCAACACTCTTCTCGCTGTGTGAAAGATTGCGCTCTCCGACACAGCCAGTGTTAGAGCTGCTCCTGCTTATGCAAGCTCTCTGAAAAAGAAAATGAAAACAAACCGAAGAGGTAAAGACAGCAGATAGCAGTAAGTTTCCGCAAGGAGCAGGAGGTCTTGCTCAATGAGTGGAGCATCAGGCTAACTCTCAGTGTGCTTTTAAAGCCAGTTAACTGCTCAGCAGAGTGGTTTCTCGCTGGATTCACTGTAGGCTTGCTTTCTGTTCACACTCAAGGCAAGGTCAGATTAATAGGCCTGGGCTTCATTTTAAATTGCATTACAGTATATTTATTTGGCAGAGGCTTTTACCCAAAGCGACGCAACAATAAGTGCATACCGAAGGTCACACAATGAATACTTTTTTATACATAAAAGCCACAGTTTTTACAGTGCGACTAAGGAGTGGAGCCCTGAAGCTGTAGAGAGGAATTACTTCAGTGGTTAACACACAGTTTGTACAGGAGATGTGCGCTGTGTCAGTGTTTCCTGGTAGTGCTTTCCATCCACTGCTGGTACTTTGTGAATCATGTGTCACTTTTTTCTGGTACCCGTGATGGTTTAACACAGTGGTAACAAGCCCAGTTTCTGGAGATCTACCATCCTGTAGGAGCCAGTTTCCGTCATCTGGGCAGATAACGCCCCGGTCTACTCTGTTCCTGCCCTTCGCCCGATGGGCATTGCACCCGACCCCTAACCCTGAACCTTGCAGGTGGTGGGTTCACACGGTTGTCCCACGTAATCTTTTCAGGTTGAGCCCGGCGAGTTATGTGGGCTGCCCGGCCACCAGGCGCTCGCCTGCAGACACCACCCCCAGGCCTGGCTCCAGGGATGGGTCCCGGTAACCCTATTCCGGGCAGGGTAAACTGAGCTCTATTTCTGTTTACCATTACCGGGGGGTGTAATAATGGCAAAGCAGAGCCGCTGCTCCTCTGCATTGAAAGGCATCAGTTGAGGAGGTTCGGGCATCTGATAAGTATGCCTCCTGGGCGCCTCCCTCTGGAGGTGTTCCGGGCACAGCCACCAGGGAGGAGACCCAGGGACGGACCTAGGACACGCTCGAGGGATTATATCCACCGGCTGGTCTGGGATCACATTGGGATTCCCCGGGAGGAGTTGGCGGACGTCGCTGGGGAGAGGGACGTCCGGGCTGCTCTGCTTGCTCTGTTGCCACCACGACCGTGATCTGGATGCAGCTGTTAGGCAATGGATGGATGTGTGGAAGAGCACAGTTCTGGAAGTTCAGTGGAAACAGAAGCCAGAACGCATTCCAGGAACTAAAGAGGTTCTCGGTAGTTCCAGGCACGGATGGTTCCTGAACCAATGAAAAAGGGGCATTGTTCACCGCTCTCTCAGTAAGATGGGAAAGCGACAGGGCACGGTAGGTTAGTCACCCAGCCTGCTCTTTTAGAATAAGCACTATTATGAAACAGGAAAATTACCCCTTTGGGTATTGAGACACACGGCTGTTTGTTTTCTCAACATTTCTGGCGCTTTTCGAGTCCGGTGGAGAGGCTCGTGCCGAGGCGTTTCCGCCGCACATTAAGGGTTCCTGGAGGAGCACAGGCTCACCCCTCTTAATCTCGTCCCTGTGCAGAGGAGACACGTGTGGTTGTGGGCGTTTCCCAACTGCATAAAAGACTGAAAACAACCTGTCACGTCTTCTGGCCCTGAAGCATTGACCTTATCGTGTGCCTGTTTCCTGTTAATAGAGTCAGATTTTGGATCTACAAATGGAACTTTTGGAGAAGCCTGTAATTTAAAAAAATCATGATTCATCCTACTAAGGCACAATTCCGGTGTGTGTACGGGCCCCACGGTTTACCATCTTATCCGTTCAATCAAATCAGTGTAATAGGGTTGGATCTGCTGTGATCTAACCCCACTACACTGCAGCCGAACCACTCGAGAGATACCGTTAGCCTGCCAAGCTAAAGACCGGCGTCCCCAGCGATGACCTCACAGTCGGTAGCGGACGCTCACGCGCTAGCTCATGTCTCCGAATTCCGCTACGCCAGTGGCATCCGTGGGCGGCGGGGAGGCGCGCGGCTCGCGGTAACATCGCCCGGGGATAGGGCGACTCTTTCCGACGGATTGCCTGTGGTTCGGCGTTCACCGGCCCGCATCTCTGGCGGAACGGACACCCGGGGCGGAGTGAAACCCAGCGCTGGCTGCCTGAGCCGCCACCAACTGAATCTGCGGTCCCCTGACCTGGCAGCAATGAGATGGGCCTGTAATTCAAACCTGGTTCAGGAAATAAGAGTTTAACTAGGCCACATAGCCATACCACCCACATCCAAACGACTGGGGGGGGGGGGGTTTATCAATAGGGTGGGCAGTGTATTATTAATGCTGATTGGCTGCAGTGCAGATCACTCATTCAATTTCAGAGGCTTTGCCACCAACCCCCCCCCCGACAAATAAATCAGTTTTTCATTCAATATAGAGGGCTTGCCAAATTGCCAATAATTATTAATAAAGAAACTCCTCAATGTGACTAGAGACCATTAATATTAATATTTTCTGATTTTGCTCTACCAGAAGGCTAACACGCACCATCCACAGGAAAAGGCCAATGCAGACTGTAGTTATTTTATTTCCCTTTAGTCTACGCACATGGACTGCGTTTTATATGGCGCTTTTATCCAAAGCGCGTTACATGGAAGTTCATATAACAATAAAACATGTTTGTTCAACTTAAAGAAAGGAAAAAGTTAAAAATGAATGGATACATAAATAAATAAATAAATAAATAATTCCTGGCCTTTTGGGAGGAGGACAGGGATTTGAAGACTTTACGCTTTGAGTAAAAAAAAAATATATATAAAAAAAGATAATTAGTACTGCCATCCGGAGTAATTATAGTCATTATGTTGCAGGTTAAGGGAAGAGAGTGCGTTCTGATTATTATAATCATTTTGCATTCACACACTTAGAGCTTTGGGCCTGGAGACAGACCCATTCATAGATCTGGCATGCTACGCCTGTTTCTGTTCCTAAAGACTTACTGCAGCTCCTCACATACACGCGTACACACACACTCAGACACACATAACCACGCACACACACACACACACACACACACACACACATAACCGTGCACAGACACACACTCACACAGACACACACACACACACACACACACACAGCCACACACACACTAGGCCAGGAGATATTCTCCTTCCTCTTGTCTTTTTCCTAGCCCCTTCCTCACCTCTTCTGCCACAACCTCCATCTTTCCCCTTCAGGGGTTTCTTGAGTCCCACAGGGATGGCCCAGAGATACAGCTCTGAGATATCTGTTAACAGATATCAGTTATGAAACATCCATCACTTACCCATCCAGGCCATGTATCTAGCAGAATGACAACACGAGTAGTCTTTGAGACAGTGAGAGAGGAGCCAAAGTATCCTCCAACAGTACTGACAAACACCAGCAGTTACCCTCAACATCTGCTCCACAACTGAACAACACCAGGGATTTTCATCAAAAAGGTGAACCCACAAATATTGTGAGACTGAACAAAGGGATTATTAGTGCACGTAGGTATCTCATAAAGGTTTATAATTGGCCAGGTAAGCCAGGCCGGTTTAAGTGGATTACAGGCTGTTGTACTTTCTGTCTCGCGTATTGCTTTAGTATCACGCTCTGTCAGCAACCGTGCCCAGATACCGCATAAACATTCAGAAAACTCCTCATGAAGCCTGTAACCATGGTAACCATAGTAACGTAATAACTGCATTGCATCAAACTTTAAACATGTTGCTCAACACGCACATTGTAACATGGATCATTAATGTCTCTTGAGTGCTCTTTCATAAACCACGTCTATAAAAAATGTTCTCCCACTCCAAGCCTCTGGGAGGACTTCTGCCTGCTTTTCCTTCCCAGAATGCCTTAGTTCCAAACCTCAGTGTTCCGTCTGCCATGGGTGGGTGGTCCTTGGGGGGTGGTCCTTAGTACACTGCACCCAACGGCACAGTCGATTTTGGACAGAGAGCAAGATGTTCTCTCTCCCCGGTGCATTTTATTGCATTATTACGGACGCGCTGCATGAAATGGGTTGCCGTCTGAGACTAATAATATCCTGTGTATCAAGCCAGAGACCAATCAGTGGTTTTATGAGAGGGGAATGAGTCAATAGCCGCGTTTCCACCGCAGGAACTATACCCCGGAACTAGGAACCTTTTGAGGAACTCAGTGCGTTTCCACCGCAGGAACTAGGGTCTAAATTTAGTTCTGGGGGCTTTGTTTTACCCCCCAAAACGTTCCTGCTCGGGGGGTAGTACTTTCCGAAAGTACAGGAACCTTTTGGGTGGAGCTTGCAGCGCTGAACATTTCTGATTGGTCGAGTACTCGTAGCATTTGTGTTGTATTTATTTTCCGCCATTACCCGCCATGTTTGAAAATATGCAGCGGCAAACCAATTTATTTTCATAATAACTTCAAATCAAACTTGTATGTTATGCGGCGCAGTAGCCTACTTTTGGTTATAACCTGTCAACGTCTTGGAATTATAACGTGTGCTCTTCTGTTCTTTTCTTGCTTTAGTATTCATTTTATAAAATGCTAAGCATTCGTGCTGGGACGGCATATTACGTAGGCTACCAAAACATTCAAACGGATTAATTCGGTTGCTGAATATTTTCTTCCGGATTTTCTTTGTTAGCCCGTTGTAATTGACTCAAAACGTTTGATACAGTTATGTGAGGTATGCGGTAGTTCTGCATAATTAACATTGGTGATACAGTACAAGCAAACTGGAAATCACCTTCCGCACTTTTTATCCGGGTAAAATAACAGGTTAATTCTAGTAATCTTCCCTTTAGCTTTTTCAGACTGCCGTAATTTTACTCAATTTTACTGCCATTTTTCAATTCCACGAAAATACCAGGAAGACTATGGACTCATTTATGGTGCATGGTTCGCATCTGGAGGGCACACTTCGCTGCTCGGCTAGCAGTAGCCTAACTTCGAAGGAAAGCAAACGGTGGCTGTACCACTACTAATTTACATTTTCACGCAAGTCCGAGTTTTCGTTCTATTCTTGTCATTTTGCGATTAGCCTATATGGAATTGACGACGAGGAAGTAATAAAACAGCAAATTGTTTACAACGTGTGCATGTTTTCTGCTGTTAATGAATGTGTTTGAGAGGATATATGAAAATCAATAAATACAAAAGTAACCATATATAGTCATTGTTGGTAACCCGTTGTATATAAGTGGAATAAACCCCTCCGGGCTGTCCCGGTTATTAGAAAATAATGTAGGCTACTTCGGTGGTAGTATGGGGTTACAGAAGAAATCATATGACAGATGGACCGACGACAACGTCAGTGGGCTAATTTGCCTAATCTTCGCGGTACTTTAGACCCCGGTGGAAACGCAGACAACCATTGGCTGAAGGAACATTTTAGTTCCTGGTAAAGTAGTTCCTGGGACTGAAAGTTCCGGGTAATTTTGGTGGAAACGCGGCTAATGAAATCTCACTGTGAAAAGGAGGCCCCAGAGAGATCTCCGTTCATGAAGCTTTTCAGAACCAGTGGAGGACTGTGTCTTTAGGGGATAGGCTACGGAAATGTGTCCAGCACTCTGTTACGCTGAAGAGCACGGCTATGGGTGCATGCAGGACACTAGGACACCACCCCCCTCTGGGGCCATGATTGTACCTATCCCTATCTGTGCACGGTAACAGTGACCCACAGAAGCACAGATGTGTTTCAGAATTCTGGTCACGCATTTGACTCACGCACACCACTATCACACACCTGCATGAACACACGCGTTAAAACTATCACACACACACAAACACACACCCATATGAAACATACACGCACTAACACGCACACACCCAGGAACACATACACCACCGTGAGTGTGCACAAATTCTAACACACAACCACAGTCACACAGCTATCTACAGGCACATGCACAAACATCCTCGTAAACACACCCTTACATAAACACACACCCAAGCTCACCTATACACACGTATACACAGCTGAAGGTGTATGCATAAGATCTAGCTGCCTTTATAAAATGTTTCCCGCACATTATTCTGTCAGCAGAGAGAGGTGGGATGGCTCTGTACAGATCCAGAGCTGGACATGCAGTCATGATGTTTGATGCGTGTGAGTAATACACAATTTGCTTATTTTCTGCAGACCTGGACACCTCTATAAAAGACATACTGCACACTTTTCCAACCCCAGTGCTGTAAGAGATACTACACTACATTACACTACACTACACTACACTACACTGTACTGTACTGTTCTGTACTGGAGCCCCTGCTTTAATGGAGTTTGTATAAAGTAGGCGGAGCCCAATGTGTTCTGGGTGTGGGAATGGCTGGTACAGATAGGACACAGTGGGTACTTTCAAAATCTCAGACCCCTGCAGTGGCCTGACAGGGAGAGCAGAGCTTTATAAAGCTCATATAAACGCACTGCTGTCACAGCTGACCCTGACTGACTGCCCCACACAAAGCCTCAGTAAAACAGGTTATTGCTCTGCTGGCTCTCTGCGTCAGGGCCGATATGTATTGAGACCGAGGATATTGCTAGAGTGTGTGCGCCTGTGTGTGTGTGTGTGTGTCTGTGTGTGCGTGTTTGTGTGTCTGCCTCTACCTCTCGCTGTGTCCCTGTCTCTCTGTGCTCCCTCCCTCCTTTCTCCTCTCTTACTTTCTCTCACACACACATTCCTGTCTGCATTAATTTTTTTCATTTATGGCTCCAAAACCATGGAAGCCACATTTCATTGTCGCCAATGGAAACTGCACAATAAGTAAGGGGGAAGCAGCAGCATTAATATTCGGGTCATCGGTGCATTTCCACGCTAAATTGGCCGGTGCTGCTGGTTTAGCATGCGCTGGCTGCGGACATGTGTCCCCTCCCCAGCTCCTGCAGCGATGCTGAATAAACATTTCCCTTTAGCGAGAGACTCCCTGGCCGCTGCATCACCCAGCGCCATGGAAACCGTGCCACAAGGCAGCACCGCGGGATGCAGGCGCCCGCCAACCCCCCACCGCCCTCAGCCCCACCGCCACCCCCACCCCCAAGACCTCTCACCCCCAACCGAGCATTTTAACAATCTGGTACTGAGCCATGCCCCCACTGATCTCAAGCCAGCTTTCATCTTACCACCCACCTCTCTCTCTCAATTTTTCAATTTCAACTTGCTTTATTGGCTGGACAACTTCTCATATCCCCAAAGCAACACATGCAATACACAGAAACATAGAAACCACATATACAACATGCAACAAGTATGACCCACAACACTATAATAATAATAATAATAATAATAACAGCAACAACAACAAAAAATAATAATAGCAACAACAATAATAAGGTTATGACATCTCATATGGCATATGACAAGACTGGGTAATTAGTAATTGAGTAATAAATTGTTTTCTAATTTATAATATTGTAGGAAAAAAAGTGCACATATTTTTGTACTTCACCTGTGTGCAGTGATCTCACACTTGTTTTTTGTGTGTGTCTGCCCTTTACAGTGGTTAGACTGCAGTCACAGAGCCTGAATCTAAGGATCTGTTGCTGCTTTGGGTCTCTGACACTTGATTTCTTTGTCCCCATATTCCAGACTGGAGTTTTTGCTTTGTATCTTCATTTGTTTTTGCAGTAATTAGTGGTTGGTTAGCAGTGCTGTTCTGCAGATAGTTTATAGTAGTTGTTACAGGGGTGGATAGTTTCAGAACCAGCTGTCTGAGGAGACTCTTCTCTGACCTGAGCTCTTGGGTTTGGATTGTCATAGATTGTAATGTGTCATGGACACTTGAGTTAAGTTGCATGCAGAATTTTAAGGTTCTTTTTTTTTGGACATTTAGTACCAAAGGAAATCTGTTTCGTTCTGCCCTGCAGACATTTGTTGATGCTTTTCTTCACATTTTTCATATATTTGTTGTCTCATCTTATCTAGTCTTGCTGGCTGAGAGGACACTGTTAATCACACCCTTATAGTGCAATAGGCAAGATGAAAATGTCAAATTTTAGAAAAGCGTACATGATTCGCTTTTTAATGCGTACCCAGCAAAAGTACCAGACCAAAGTTCCCCGAGGCACTGATTTTCCATCCAAGGTAATCATAATTTAATGTGTTCTTTAAGAGTGGTGTTGCCTAGGGCAGTGGTTCTCAAACTCGGTCCTGGGGGACTACTGTGTATGTTGGTTTTCATTCCAACCTCAACTGCAATTTTAACAAGCTGTTAATATTTCTTAATTAGGTGCTTTTCATGTTTTAGAGCTGGGGTCCCCAGTCTTATCCAGAAAGGGTCAGTGTGGGTGCACACACCTGATTCTACTAATCAACCACTAGAGGACCACAATGGAAATAAGCCTTTGGGCTTTATTGTGTTTTTATCCTTTTGATGATTTTTTTATCTGGGGCATCTCTGGCTAGAGGGGCCTCTTGTATTTTAATGATCAATAAAGAATGTCAATCAATCAATCAATCAATCAATCAATCAATCCGAGTCTTTGCTAAGCACCTTGATTAGTATAATCAGGTGTGTCCCAGGACCGAGCACCACTGGCCTAGAGTAAAGCGTTGTCTGCTTTCCTGAGATTTTGGCTTCTATTTGGTTATCATAATTTTTGTCTTTATTACCTGCCAAGCCCCAGTTCTGACAGTAGTGTTCTAGCAGTTTCCGATGCTGCATTAGCCTCTATGCTATGGGTGACAGCAGCACTAGCCCATTTGCACAAAGTAGAAACTTATGAGCTGTTTAGCATGATGCCAGAGGCTGCAGATTGTTCCAGCAACGCCACTAATTCACTTTGTTTCAGTTTTTCCTTTAAAATTTCATGTTCAAATGAGGTAACCTGGTGGTGTTTTCTTTTGAAGGATTTCAAAATATGTTTTCAAAATGTCACCATTTTGTATAGCTATGTTCAGGGTTTGTATTGTCTTGGATTATTCCATTGTTCCAGAACCGGTTTTGATTAAGTAATTCTTCTGTGGCTTGTAGAGTTTTGTTGCAATGCTTTTTTTTTTTCATTTTAGAGTCATTTTATTTTCCTTCAGTATTTCACAATATTTTTTTCTGAGCAAGCTGTTTTTGTGGTTGAGGGTGTTTTTGGTTGGATAAGGGTCTCAGTTTTGTTCTTGTGTTTCAGCATTCTTCATCAATCCACTTTACAATTCAAGGTTTTTGATCAGGTTTCTTATTTACTTTGAGACACACAGGCACACACACAAACTCTCCCAGACATGTGATTGAACGGTTCATACTGTAAGGTGGTCTTATTGCGGGTTTGGTTTGTTTGCACTGTTCTGTTTAATTACACTGTTCTTGGCTCAGCCTCCCAAACCATTAGTGGTCACTGCAGGAACAACACAGGTCATAGCAATTTCCAGTCTGAATTTATCCAGGGGCAGCTATAGCATGAAATCTTTTATGCTCACCTTTGGAATCCAAAACAAACATTCATATTTGTGTTGCTGCCCCAGTGTCTGTAGTGAAGTCACGTGTCATTATTTTTACAGAAACAGACATGTATCCTCTGTGTTTGTGTTTAATAAGGACCTTAAGTCATTTGTTAATTATCTGCCTGCCATTTATTTTGAAAGTCTGAATATAGGAGATCATAATGTGACTTCAGAGTCACATTATTTGAATTTGACTTTAATTATTTGGGTTATTTTCCACAGGGAATTGGACATCTTTTTTTGTACTGATACTGCATTTATTTATTTTGTTTTTCAGTTCTCTTTCGATGTATATTCCACCCCAGCCTTTTGTGGAACAGTGCAGTTCTCATGTGTCCACCTCAATAAAAAATTGCTATGCTGTTTTATTTGATCTGCCACTGAGCATGAAATGAATTTGAAAGCATTATTCACACTGTTTGAAAACAGAAATTGTTCTGCCGACTAAACCAAGTGACAAATGCTTTTGTCTACACAAAGCAGCAGCAACAAGTGGGCACATTTGATTGACTCAAAAGAGGTCAGGTGAGAATCATACATTCATAAAATCTTGCTCGCAAATCCTGTAGTGAGATTAATTAGTCACAAATTAATCAGGACACTGCACTTAAATCCAGCGTCAGTGAAAAACTCAGCTGGTCTAAGGTCTGAACCATGCATCTTAATTGGTTTTTCTTTCTTTTCTCACTCAGAAACAAGAAACATATGTCTCTGTAATACTGCGCCTGTTCGAACAAGAAAACAACATTTCGTGACAGATGGATGAAGGCTGAACATTAGCTCTTCAAAGGATCATGGGAAAACAAGTTGCCAGTAAAATTATGTGAGGCAGCCCTGTCAATCACACGTATTTATCTGCAGCTAAGTGGCTTTGAATAAAATACACAAATATGATGAGGACAGTCACTAAGTCTCTGAGAGATGTCTCTGTAGACCTAATGGGCCCCATGAAGATACTTTTTCCACCAGGGCTGAATGCAGATCTGAAGCAGTTCCAGCAGTGAGCAGCTTTTTGACATCCAGAGGCCGTACACTGTCATCCCTGCAAATGTGAACACCCTCTCATTCCTGGGTGATGCTAGCCATGGTGCTGCTGGCCAGAGTTGGCATTAGCATGGTCCAGGATCAATACCAGAGCATTGGGCCCATGGTCCAGGATCAGTACCAGAGCATTGGGCCCGTGGTCCATGGTCCTTCTCGGGCACACTGAAAAGGTTGTGTCCGTCTTCCTTTTAAGCGCAGTTTATCCACCGCCTCAGATTTCACACATGCTCCGTTTCACCACGTTGTGGAGTCCTTGCTGAGGTGGGAAATCCAGGTTCAGAAAGTAAAAGTCCTCCCCAGGGTTTTGTTCCCACCCAGTCCTTCAGCCAGGAGGCAGAAATCAGAAGCAACTCAGTGGTCTGAGCTCATGGGTGGAAGAAACACACGGCAGGACTTTTACTTTCTGACCCCCCGGACTTTTCCCCTCTGAGTCCTTGCATGGCCCAGCGCTGATGTGGGACGTCCCGCTGGGATCCCGGTCCAACCAGAGCACCCGAGGTCGCGTTCCGAGGGACGTCCGCTCCAAAAACTCCCACTGTGTCACAGGAACAGGCGAATCAGCAGAAAACACACTTAATCCGTGGCCCTATTTCCCACCACTACAATAAAGTTATTATGCTCCTCGCACAATGAAGCTTTCACTGAAAACCAGAGAAAACTCCATCCTGAAACAAAAACCCATGGATGAATGCTGACCGTTGTGCGTGGACAGATCGTCCTGGCTGCTCGGGACAAGGCCACACTCGGCCGAACAGACGACGGCTTGTTCTCTCTTGCTTTGTTCAGCTAGTTGAGTGTCGCTAATGTCCGTTTATTAACTAAATGTTGCTACTCTAGTGAATACCATAACTTTGAAAATTGAAAGAAGCCTTATTTTTGATGGATATCTGAAAATGGGAAATACAATACGATGAAAGAATATTGTTGAAATATCTACAGTTTTTATGTATCTCACGCAGCTCAGCCGAATAGTGCAAGATAGACTGAAGCAGGTCTTTTCTGTGTAACAGACAGGAGAAGCCATGAATCAGCTCTAATTTGGCTTTGACATTCACTCCGCGCTGAGTTTTGCGCACATACCGTGCATGTTCCTGAGCGGATCATGTGTGCAACGTGTGAAGCCGCGGACTCGTTCTCAGCACGCTCTAAATAAACTTCTGGGTCAAGGGTCAGAAATATGAACCATGGTTCTGTGACCAGCCTAAAAGAAGAATGGCATGAGCTTCATACTCCAGGGGTTCGATAAAGGGCAAAACTCAGGCAGGAACACTTGTCATGGTGACACACTTAAGGACATCCTAATTTCACATCATTTCTGGGTGTTCTTAGGCACGCGAGGGAACTCGTGCTCAGGGTAGTTGTAGTTTTGGAATGTGTGTACTCCACTCTTTTCCACTGGCTGCTGGCAGCCCCACTAGTCGGTTCTGCTCTGAAAGATTTGTGATTTGGTAGAAAAACAAAAAGTTCTGGGCTCATCAAGCAATAATCTTGGCTCCTCAAGCCTGAAGCATTGCACTGTCCTCCTGGGAACGAAGCATGGCGCACGATTCGAAATGACTTCAGTCTTGCGCCATGCTTAAGTCAACTGTTAGCCGAGTTGGTTCCAAAATCACACCGCGTGTTTAAGGCATTAATACATAAATGCGCTATTAATCACTGTGGGAGGAAAGGCAAGAAGAAAAGCAAACTCACATATTCTCCATGGTGATCAGAAAAGCATCTTTAGTGCAAAGCAGCTTCAGTGTGCAGCATTTTTAGTGCAAAACATCTTTAGTGTAACAGCATCTTTGGTGTAAAGCATCTTTAGTGTAACGCATCTTTCGTGTACAGCATCTTTGGTGTAAAGCATCTTTAGTGTAATGCATCTTTCGTGTACAGCATCTTTGGTCTACAGTCTCTTTAGTGCAAAGCATCTTAAGTGCACAGCATTTTTGCACTGTGTGATTACTGGTGGCATGGCTTTACTCAGCTCTTTCAGTTCAAGCATTCCATACATTTGGGTGATTAAAGAATCTTTGCATGTACAGTATCCCAGAATATTGTTTGGGTGCATGTGGATCCCAGGATTTACAGTACATCAGACATCACTCAGAAAAATTCTGTTGAATATTTAATTAAGCCTCAACATTACAGTTTTTCTCTCATTTCCAGTTTGCAGTTCTACAATTCTACACCCTAGATTTCCTCATAACACACACAAAAAAGCAATAAGCTCAATCCCTATAAAAATATTTTAAATGTGTTACAGTATGTGGCAATATAAATTCCAACATTTTAGAACTTTAAGCATTTATATATAAATTATTGGTGGATTTTATTCATTAATATATATCTGTGCATATAACATTATGGAGTGAAATGTTAAGTTATTATGCACTAAGAAGAGAGGTTGTAAAATATTCGTCCTGTGTGAAAAATTAATGTATGAAAGCAGCAATATCTAAAATATTTTCAAAAATATACCATTCATCTTTCCATAGATTACATTACGCTTCCCTGAGATTTTCAATTAAATAATTTACAGTACATAGATGCATATTTCATACTTATATAATAATGCTCTTGTACACACAGCAGAATATACTGTACGTGCAAATGCTTTTTATCTACAGAACTGTATGTGCTCAAGTAGAATATTGTACTGAATATGACACACACAGCTCTGGGTTTAATCAAAAACATTTTTGTTTTTGTAGATTTTTGGCGTTTCCTAGAGCTAATGTATGATGTATGTGCTGCATTAAAAGAGGGGGTGTCTCCGTTCTGCTGGCTGCACACAGGGAGAAAAAGAAAACGCTCTTGGAAAGAGCATGTCTGTACCAGCGCCGCCCCAAAACTCGTCACTCGCTCCGCAGGGGAGAGTCGGGTTTCCTCGAAAGCTTCCAGGCCGTTTCCGGAGTTTAGCAATCCCTGCCGAGCAGCTCGCCCCAGAGGTGGGGGGTGGGGGGCGTGGCAGGGGTCAGGCCAGGCTGAAAGCCTGAAACACACTCCACAGCTGTCGTAGGATTGCCTTGCGCTGATCGGCTGTAGTGCCCCTTTAATTCCTTTTACATACAGTACCTACCCCCACCCCCCCCCCCCCCCCCCCCCCAGCCAGTGTGTTGTCTTTCCTGGTGCTAGTCATCCCGTGTGTCCAACCCAGCACAATACATTCCAGACCTACCAGAGCACCAGCAAGCCAAACCTCACAGACTCTGTGCTTAATTCAATCCACTCACAATCCAGGCTTTCCTAACAGCAGGACGTGCGTCAGAGAACTGTAACCGTAAAATATTTTTCTCTGTGGAAATATATTTATTAACTATTCTTCTGAGGGGAGAATTTCCTGGGCTGGGAAACACACACACACACACACACGCTCACACATGCACAGACATTCGCAGAGAATATGCTAACTCCCCTAGCGGCTCTAAAGAGAGCACAGGGAGAACGTGCTAACTCCCCTAGCGGCTCTAAAGAGAGCACAGGGAGAACGTGCTAACTCCCCTAGCGGCTCTAAAGAGAGCACAGGGAGAACGTGCTAACTCCCCTAGCGGCTCTAAAGAGAGCACAGGGAGAATGTGCTAACTCCCCTAGGCGCTGTAAGCAGAGCACGGGGAGAACGTGCTAACTCCACTAGCGGTGCAGCTCTAAGCTGAGCACGGGCAGAACGTGCTAACTCCCCTAGCGGCTCTAAGCAGAGCATGGGGAGAATATGCTAACTCTTCTTGCGGTGCAACTTTAAGCAGCGCATGGGGAGAATGTGCAGCTCTGGGGGAGTTAGCACATTAAAAAAAAAAAGACAGAAAGCATTAAAAAAAAAACACAAGCATTAAAACAGACAGAAATAAAGACAAAAATTGAATTTATTCATCACCATGAATGACGAGCATGTTATGTACGTGAGACGTGAGATTTACGAGGAAGAGAAATTTCTGTGACTCATTTTAAAACAATACAAACTCTAGTCCAAGGGAACAACCAGAGAAACACATCTGTCTGTTATCTTGAGACAATTTTCTCCCTGATGTTGAAACCAGAGCAGATGTTGTTGTTTTTCTCCTCTAAAATGAAACTCACCTCGTGTGTGACTTCACACATGCCTTCTCTGCCCCTTGTGGGACCAAAAAGGCGACCCTTCCAAAAACTTCAACTTCCGCATCAGAAGGGAAAAGAAAACAAACAAGGTGTGACGAGCTGTAACTGTGTTGCGTGCCATTGCAGCACTGTCCATTACATACCTGTCTAAAGGGTTTAGTCCCATTAAAGCAATGTTTAAAGGTTTTAGTCCCATTACAGTGCTGTTTAAAGGGTTTAGTCCCATTAAAGCGATGTTTAAAGGGTTTAGTCCCATTAAAGTGCTGTTTAAAGGGTTTAGTCCCATTAAGATGCTGTCTAAAGGTTTTAGTCCCATTACAGCGCTGTTTAAAGGGTTTAGTCCCATTAAAGCGATGTTTAAAGGTTTTAGTCCCATTACAGCGCTGTTTAAAGGGTTTAGTCCCATTAAGATGCTGTCTAAAGGGTTTAGTCCCATTAAAGCGCTGTTTAAAGGGTTTAGTCCCATTAAAGCGATGTTTAAAGGTTTTAGTCCCATTACAGCGCTGTTTAAAGGGTTTAGTCCCATTAAGATGCTGTCTAAAGGGTTTAGTCCCATTAAAGTGCTGTTTAAAGGGTTTAGTCCCATTAAGATGCTGTCTAAAGGGTTTAGTCCCATTAAAGCGCTGTTTAAAGGGTTTAGTCCCATTAAGATGCTGTCTAAAGGGTTTAGTCCCATTAAAGTGCTGTTTAAAGGGTTTAGTCCCATTAAGATGCTGTCTAAAGGGTTTAGTCCCATTAAAGCGCTGTTTAAAGGGTTTAGTCCCATTAAAGCGATGTTTAAAGGTTTTAGTCCCATTACAGCGCTGTTTAAAGGGTTTAGTCCCATTAAGATGCTGTCTAAAGGGTTTAGTCCCATTAAAGTGCTGTTTAAAGGGTTTAGTCCCATTAAGATGCTGTCTAAAGGGTTTAGTCCCATTACAGCGCTGTTTAAAGGGTTTAGTCCCATTAAGATGCTGTCTAAAGGGTTTAGTCCCATTACAGCGCTGTTTAAAGGGTTTAGTCCCATTAAGATGCTGTCTAAAGGGTTTAGTCCCATTACAGCGCTGTTTAAAGGGTTTAGTCCCATTAAGATGCTGTCTAAAGGGTTTAGTCCCATTACAGCGCTGTTTAAAGGGCTTATTCCCATTAAGATGCTGTCTAAAGGGTTTAGTCCCATTACAGAGCTGTCTAAAGGGTTTAGTCCCATTACAGCATGGATAAAACGCTTTTGTCCAATCAGAGCACCGTTTAAAGGGATTAACCCTATTACACTTCTTTTTAAAGTGTGCGTGTGTGCCTGTATATGTTGGAGTGCGTGCATGTGTTTGAGTGAGTGTGTGTGTGCGTGTGTGCGTGTGAGTGTATTGGAGTGTGTGCATGTGTTTGTGTGGCCGTATGTTTTGGAGTGTGTGTGTGAGTGCGTGTGAGTGTGTGTGTGACCCTGCTGTAGTGACTCTTATCTTCTCACACACAGGTCCTTACCTGCCCTCAGGCAGCCAGGCTTGCGTGCCAAAGCGCTGTCTCTGTCAGCAGACACGTCTTAATGAGCCAATTGAGGGGAAGGAAAATAAAAAGCCAGCATATGGAGGCTGTCCTTTCACCATTGTCCCAAATCTTTCCGGGGCACACATTGATGCCAGCTTTTTAAGCTGACGTACTCTGTTTAATTCTAATGTCTGCCCTGAAGGCACTCTGCTCCCCATCTTCTCCCTAATGCTGTCTGTCTGCATAGCCTGTTATAGTGCACCAGGAGCCTGTTGTAGTGTACCAGGAGCCTGCTATAGTGTACCAGGAGGCTGTTGTAGTGTTGTAGCGGCATGCTATATTGTAGTAGCAGCCTGTTGTAGTGTACCAGGAGCCTGATATAGTGCACCAGGAGCCTGTTATAGCGTACCAGGAGCCTGTTGTAGTGTTGTAGCGGCATGCTATATTGTAGTAGTAGCCTGTTAATGTTGATTTTTCCCCACTTTAAACTGGTCAACCAGCTGTTCACCGGCTAAACTGACTGATATCATCCGTTTCACACATTCTCACTTTCTCAAGTTTTAGAAAACTATTGTATTGATTTGTGTTTTTGCACTGCTCATTATTTGTTTATTTGGCTGATTCTATCGATTTAGATTATATATTTTTATATTTTTTGACTTTGTGTATTGTCTTTTATGTTGTCTTTGAAAGCAGCTTTTATCTGTGTGTTTTATGCTGCCCCCTTGGCCAGTTCTCTCTTGTAAGAGTGATTTTTTAATCTCAATGAGACGTTTACCTGGTTAAATAAAGATCTAAATACTTTTTTTTGCCTTCCAGTGTCTTTTAAAACCAAAAACAGGATTCATTACAATTTCATTGGGTTTTTTTTTTTAAATCAATATTTTCTGGCCTGCGCAGACTAAAGCTGGCTCTGAGATCCATGACTAACGCAGCAGACCAAATGTGGGTTAATGTGGCTGAAAATGAGGCCTTCATTTCTGCTCTCGCGGTCTTACTGTGGGAACCGAGCTGTGGGAGTTGTGGATTCCAGGAGTCAGAAGGATTTGGGGGTTTGCCTGGAGGATCAAACAGGACACTGCTGCCCTAGGTCTCACAGGTTTCCACAGAAGGCGGATAAAAAAAAAGCCAGCCCAACCTTCAGCGCCCCAGTTACCCAGCAGCACAGTTACCCAGAATCCCCCAGGTGCGATGCCATTCGTTTTCAGTCCGGTTCTGTCAACAGCGCCTCGTGATCCCGACCATAAAAGGTACGGCACAGTTCCGCTTGCCAAAAACCCCTATCATTCATCTTTCCTCCCAGTGGTGTTTCTGTAAATTACATAGCTCGGGTGACAGAACCATTCTTCTGACCAAGCGAACACACAGATGGCTTTTGCAAACAGTCTGCGCACGGGGAGCTAGCTAGAATTACTACGATGATTTCTTTTTTTTTTTCAGAAATGAAGTGAATTTGGGACAAACCTTGGGAACTACGGGTCAGAAAATACCGAAGTCGTTTTAGAGACGCCTGACACCATTGGAGGACACCTTTCGGCGCTTGGCCAATGAACCGCCCTGTGGGGTACGTCTGACAGCTCTGAAAAAATGATTAGCGGGGAGCTATAGCATTTGCATAATAAGCTCAGAGACCTCTGCTCTGCTAGCGTGTGCTATCACTTAGACACAGTCCAGTAGCTTCCTTTCTCCGTAAGGCTGTACATACATCATGTGGCCATGGTGACTAAGTGGAAACAGACAGGACCGAGTGTGTCTGGGCCCTGTTCTGGGGCCCCGCCGATCTCCGCTCGAAACGGACTCTGTGGTCCTCGGGGCCGTGATGTCACCTGATTCCGATTGGTTCTGTTCTCCTCGCCATCACCGTACCCATGAATCGCTTCATGTTATCATAACAGGCTAGGTGCACGGAACTGAGTTTACACGTAATCCTTTCCAGGTATTTCATCCGCCTTGCGTGACTGCCAAGTTTGCCACACCTCTGCTGATATTTCCAGGGGATAAAAAAAAAAAACAGATTAATATCGCTGCGAAACGTAAATGAAAGCGAAACGAAAGTCGTTTCAGCAGGTTTTTAGCAGGTGGTTCAAGCTCAATGACTAATAAGTGTGCAACAGAAACCTCAGTCTGAGTTTTGAATGGGACTGAAAGGGTGACTGTGTAGTGTAATGAGTAGGGAACTGGGCATGTGACCTAAACGTTGCCAGTTTGATTCCCAGGTAGGAGGCCGCTGCTGTAGCCTTTAGAAAGTTGCTTTACCGGCACTGTGAAATTACCACAGGGAAAGAACCTAATATTCAATGTTCAAGTGTTACAGATCCACCTCTGTCATGCAAACATCCAGTCCTCCCCTCTGCTGAACACAGATAACCTCTCTTTCTCTTGTCTGTGGGCTTCCTTATGTTTTGTAATTAATTTTAAGGTAATGCATCTGCAGGTTCTACAGCTTTCAAGACTAGGCTTGATACTGTATTAGATACTATCTAGTCTGTAGGGAAATTAGAGCACTGTTCTAATCAGGAAAATGGCAAGCATTGTTGGACTGAATGGCCTGTTCTTGCCATTATGTTATGTTATGTAATGTTTTTTATGCACGGAAAAAAATTGTATATATTGTGCTATTAGCTGTGGATTGCTATGAGTCAGTGTGAAGAATATAATTTCAGTTGTCATTAATTGTTGATTAAATGCCAATTGTAAACATATATAGATTGTGTTATTATATGCAAGAAATGTTAGTACCTCCACCTCTGTGTGTGTAAGGATCACACACACACGCGGACATTACAGACAGATGTACAGAGTTGTACTGTATGAAACTGGTTCAGGCCAGAAAGGCTGTTGTAAGCTGTTTGGGTAAAAGACAGCGGAGTTCAGAAGGAGGGGATATTTATGTTTGACTGGGAGATTTTACAACTCGTGCTCAGAATTATGGGACCATAGAATACTGAATCTGACCCCGATCTGAGCTTCTGCTGACGCATGTGAACTACGAGCACTGTTTCTGAACAGTGCTCGCTTTTTATGTATTGACGAGATTAAATATTTAACTATGACCATGTGCCACACACTTTAGGTACCACCAAACCCTACTGTTTACCCAGCTAATCAGACTGGATGTAACTTGATCTTTCCTTGAAAAGTCAGGAAGTATTTGAAAAGCTTAGGAACCTATTAGCCAAGTCTCTAGGAAAGAGGGTTTTTTTTTTCTATCTACACGGAGCAGGAATAGCAAGATGGTGCTCTTTTACATGGTGTTACAGTGTGAGCCATAATAAATATGGGGTTTTCTCAGAAAGTGTCTAATTCTTTCCTGCACTGCAGCGCTTACTGATCTTCTTGAATGTGCTTAGTTTTCTAGATCACTCTGGAAAAGTAATTCTATATTTCCGCGCGCAAAGCACAATCAGCCATTCATACCTGATGTCACTGCGCCTGATGGCGACCCCGACGTGGTCTGCGTTTCTGAGTGAAAGTAGCCGGCCGAGGAGAGGTCTGCGTTCCTCCATTTGCCCAACAGCAGGTGCTTGAGAACGGCCTTGGTACTGAGGATGGCTGTAAATTGAGTGGTTTTGTCAGCGCGTATTGTAAGCAGACACCTAAAGCTGTCTGTATATAAACTATATGTTAATGTGTACCTGTTTGGGCAAAGCGTGTATCCAGGGGAACTGGCAGAGCGTAAAATGGACATTTTATCAGCTTTTATTCAGCATTTTACTCATTTACTCAAGCATTTTTGGTTAAATCCTTAATCTCTTATCTACAATGCCACACTGCTCACCTCAGACTAACATTCGCCTGTCTCTCTGTGGGAGAATGGCATATTATTTGGTGGCCATGAACAACATCATTGTAACTAAAGGTGCTCTAAGCAATAAAAGCAAATATTCTCTGAAAACAGGCCTTGAAAATTAATGAAATCATGACTGATTTTTCCAGTATCCAGCAATCAAACACACCACATATTCACATATTCTGTCTGGCTGAGACTGCAGTGAAACTCATATTGAAATGCAGTGTAAATATAACACACTGAAAGGCAAACTTTACTTACCTCATATATAATTAATACTGTGCCAAAACCTTGAATCTCCCCACCAAATAAATAAATAAATAAATAAATTCTCTATCTATTTTGCTGCATTATTTCAGCCAGTTTAACAAATGAGGTCCTTACAGCAAAAATCTCTGGAAATATTAATGATGGGACATTTTCATGAATCACCTTAAATTATCTTCTTACCTAAACTCACACTGTGAAAACATAACCCTTGCTTATTAGGTTAAGTTTGTGTAAACATATTGCTCTGTTTATTTAAAGTACTGAATAGGAATTGGGTTGCTTGGCACATTAGTCCATGAGGTTGCAAACCTATCGCTTGTGTTAAAGATAGGGATTTTTTAGTATTGCGGATAGTATTTATGTAGGATATAATGTGATGACTCTGTTGTATAAAAAGACAGTGATAAATTTTACTTGTGCCAGTTCTCCATCTTGTTTACGCAGAGCGAGATGAGTAAGACCCTGTCCAAGTAGGACACACATGGTATTTACTGCCACAGTCTTAATTACAAACCATCTCCTGCAGCTTGGATTTTAATATGTGGGTCATAATGAATACATTTGAACCTCCTTCTGTAATCATTAATCTTCTTAGAAAACAGGAGTGCTTTTTAGGGTTGTGTTCAATTTCAACACAAAGCATGACAGGGTCTAAAAATAGAATTATGCTTTAACTGTTTGCTGATTAAATCATGTTGCTTTGCGGAAATGAATAACTGACCCTTCGCCCTCGGAAGAACTGGGCATGCTCAGTCAAAGAGAAGGGGTACTTTCACATAGGCTGGCTGTGTATCGGTAGAAGCCTGCTGGGGTTAGACTGAACTGTCTGATGTCGGGATTAGTCCGGTGTGGGCGTGGCTGCTATTAACCCAGCTGTCTGAGATGGCTGCAGGGTGATTGCAAACAAAATCCCCGCCATTCTTAAATCAGCAGTCCCTTTAATTTAGGACAGCTTTTCAGGGATACACGTCTCCTGTCAGTCAATCAGTTAGCAGCCACGGCACAGTCTATTAAATTCATAACATGTATTCATACATTCACTGCAAGATAGAACATACATGTGCAGGGTTGTGTAGGTATGGCAACCGGTATGATTTCCACATGATCAGATTAAAGCACTGTGTTTCTAATGTCAAAATATAAGTATGTTACATAATGCATAATCGCCTATGATCTATGCTGACTGTGAGTATTTCCAGGATACATAAAGCTACCGCAGTGTACAGAATGGCACTGTTTTGTTCTCAGTGGGCTTAAGAATTTGAGACCTTTGAGAATGTTTCCTGGAAAGGACCCAACCACAGACTATTAAATTCCTCCATCCTTCCCTGCCTGTTTATTCAAAATCTGCAGGAAGGGTGGGAAGTTTAAATATCTCTCTGGCCAAGTAGCCAGGTTCAAACGTGAGAAAAAAACGTTTTTTGCACACTTGAATTTTCTTTCAACCTTGTTATATCAGCCGGGACACTTTCTGACATGTATTCCCTCTACAAAACTGACAGCGCGCGCTCGCGTGTGTGTGAGCTCGTGCTTGCAGGTTGTCACTGTCACTCCTCCTTCCCATCCCATCCAATGAATGTCAATGAAAACCAAGCTGGCCTCATCCGACTTGTTGAGTGACGATGGGGGAGGGTCACGTGTGCAGTAGTAGTTCGGAGCAGCACGGCTTGTAGTGTGGAATAGCTTGTAGTTTACGCCTCATTTACTGGAACTGCAGACAGAGAATATAACTGGCATGTACCGCACTGATAACTTATTGAACATTTCTCGTTGGACGCAGAGAGGACGTGTTTGTGATTGCTTTGCATTGCCAAAGACAGACAGAGGGTCATGTCTGCGGGAGTAAATGGAATTCAAATGCCGCCTCCGTAGATCTCTCACCGAGTCGGAGCCTTGCTGTGCAGGTTGGTCTACTTTGTAAAGTTACGGCTGCCTTTATAACCATATACTTTCACCAGAGGCGAAATAACCTATGTTTACACATCAGATGCTAAATGAAATATATTGACACAATGCTACATGCCCATTGCTTCTGAGTCCGAGCAGGATAAACTTGTTAGTTGCAGCGAACTGGATTTATTGTAGGAGCAGTTAACGAGCCATAATTGACAGTCACCAATTCAAAACTTGTGCGAAAATGTTTATTTTGAAGAGTTTCCGTCGTTTAAGCGTGTAGCTTGTGACCGTGTATGTAAACACGTACTAGGGCTACATCTGGGCTACATATTCATTATTGATAAGCTCCGTTTCTCATCTGTTGCTAGCCCATGGTTTAGAATGTTTTGCGTGCATACAATATAATTGTTATTGTGCTTTAGATCATTTGAATTAAACCCATTCATGACACCGATGCTGTTCCCACTTCGCTTTCGCAAGATGTTGCTTCAGTGGTGTAAATGCCGCATTACGACCGCTTACCGACTGGTGATGAATGATCTGTAGCTTGGCAGTTTATGACCGATGATGAGTTTTTAAATTGCGAACATAAAAATTTGGATCACGTGACCATCATGCGCAAGTCACATTATCAGAGTTTCTTTGGATAGTCTACCATACACAAGTTGTAGCCCACAATGTTTAAAGTGGCGGTCATATAAGCACTGGTTCTCATGAGCAAAATTCGGAAGTCCCGGTATGGTGTCCCGGTCCGTTCCAGCCCACTTCAAGACCTGATAGCCCCGACATGTTTTCCAATAGATCTAGGAAACTGTCACCAAATTTACAACTTCTCAGTTTAAGTTATTGCGATCCGATTGGTCTGTGAAGTTATAACCAGTGTTGTGTTGAAACTCAGTGGTTAAATTTGCTAGACCCACACAAGGTAATCTGTCAGAAGTAGCACCTGACCCAAGCGCATCCCCAGAATATGGGCACTTACCTCACCTTGGAGTGTCAGTTTGGTCAGGCTTACAATGCCTATAATTACCTTACAAGTGTGTGCCTACCTGGTGAGGCTGTGGTTTGCCATACCGGCTAACTTTCCCAGAAAGGTTGAGACTTGCTTGTTTTGTAGCACTGCGTGAAAAGAATACTAAATGTCCAGTTTACTCTTGGTACAGCACTGCAAATACATACAAAATCACACAAAGTTGTGGTACACAACTGGTCCCCTAACAAAAATAGAGAACACACAGGCATCATTTGATAGGCAAGCATGGTGGGGGATGTCTGGCTCTTCTGGATAATGTGAGCAGTAAGTCTGTTTTATCCAATTTTCCCACTAAATGGGTAGCCTGGTTTTTCCTTTGATCAGTTGTCTCACTGAATAGAGTTAGACTTTTGGCACAAAATAAGAGAGTACAAGATCATAGGTAGATAATGGTATCTTAGTATCAAATTTAAGAACACAGAGAAGAAAAATGAATCTGTCTGAATGTTGGGTGAGGTTACCTCAGGTAAAATGTTTTTTTTATTTATTTCAAACATTGCTGGCTGTAACTACAAACCTGGTGATACATTAGAGCAGGGCCTTGCTGTAAAAGAGCATGCATGCTCAGTCAACCTACCCTGAATAAAGAAGAGGTTAATAAATAAACAACAAAAGAGTAAATAAATATGTAGTATGATAGGATTAGAGTTTTAATGGTCAGGGCTGTGGTAGAGGGATATGATCAGTGCACGTTCACTCTCATGCATCTTGCCTTTTTTCAGTTAGCCTGTTTCTCACGTATAAATAGCCTTGAAAACGGTGTACACCCTCTGTAAATGGGTGTTGTATTTTGAGTGACCTTTTGCCTATGTGTGTAGGGACCATGGATCCCCAGCTTTAAACCCTGGGCCAATGGCTTTTAATTTACTGAGCTGATGGAAGTGGTTTTGATTGCACGAGCTTTCTTGGCAACATCGGTTTTCAATTGGCGGGATTGGACAACTCCCTTTCAATAAAGGTAATACAGGAAATGAACAAAAAAATCCCATTGATTTATTTGGAAATATAATTACCAGAGAACACTGTGGGTATGTTTTAATTTATAAATTGAATTTTGCTTAATTTCCTAAATTGACCAAATTGAAATTGAGTTGGCCCTCAATCCTGGTAATTTGCTGACAGGTAGGTGTGTAAAGGTATCGCCCTGCTGGACTTTACGCAGTTTAAATTCTACAAGGTCAGTCCAGTGTGTGGAGCCGAGAGATAACATTGCAAGTCCTTCGGTCAAAGAGACAAACGGAAAGAGGTGATGCCAAAAATTGCATCACTCATGGACACGGAGCTGTCTCACAGTCTGTCCTTCAGAAAGTCGCTCATGGACACAGAGCTGTCTCACAGTCTGTCCTTCAGAAAGTCGCTCATGGACACGGAGCTGTCTCACAGTCTGTCCCTCAGAAAGTGAGATCAGAGAGCATAACAACCTGGCTATGCAATCAGTCACATAAAACCCCTCTAAATAATAATTTTGGGCCGGTCAGTTGCCTTAGGCTAGGGCTTACGCTAGATATGTAAAAATACTGCAGTTAAAAAATAGTTTTGTGTTGGTATTCTGTATGCCTATTTTACGGGGTTTCCTACTGTTGCTGGGTAACAGATACAGGATCGTCTCTTATGTGGCAGTGCCAAAAGGCAAGTGAAGTGAAAGTAGACGCCAACAATTTCGGTTCCAATCCAGTGGTTAATATTGAAGATTAGATTACAGTGATAAGCATGTCACAAAAGAGTTGGCACAAACCTGGAGGTTTTGGAGACTGCGAAGTTTACAAATTGGGTTTTTGCTTTGAAGTTTCTCATTTTAGGTGCTGCAAGGTAAAATCAAGAGCCGATCAGTGTATTGAGCACCCAGCTCGCTGCAGAATGCTTCTTTTCAATTTTGATTGGCAGAAGAGTGGACAGTGGGTGGGGAGGCTGAATGTTTTAATGGTGTGGACATAGGAACAGGGCGGACATGGGAGCAGAAGGGTGGGCAGTGGGTGGGGATGGGTGGGTGGGTGCTGCGGACGTAGGAACAGGGCGGATGTCGAAAGGCTCTACACTGGGATTCTGTCCCATCTTGGGTCATCGTTGGCGTGAAACCGCACAAACACCGCCGGCCAAAGTTACTCGGTCAGTTCGGGAGTTTTGGGGTTGGGTGCACATGAGGCCTCACGCCCACAGGACGAGCAGCTGCTGTGATTTCACAGTGAGGAGGAGAACCCCCCCCGCCCCCTGGGAATCACTGCAGAATCCTAAAACTCACCAGATGCTCCCGAGGTCCTTACATCCTCTGACAGAGACAGAAAGGGGGTCACGTGACAGGAAATGTCTCGGCGGGGAACCCGACTTCTGACCTGGCTGGAGCATCTGTACGTGGGGTTCAGAGTTGACCACCGCAAGACAGTCTCCAGATACCCCGCTCTTGCGTTCCTTTTCGTCCTCTTTGCATTTTAACTTCAGGAGATTCCGGTTTTAGTAGGCACTTCTGGTGCTGCATTACAGCGCAGAACATCCAGTGCAAGACGTTATATTATTGGCCGTGCCCCTTATGAATATTAATGAGGGTGCATATAATTAGAGTGTCTGGACATCAACAGTAGGGAGACTAGCTTTGTAAGTGTTGCCTCCTTGTTGTTGAGAGGAGTATCTCTGGGTGTGTCAGGTTTGCGTCGGTCAGTGCTGCCACGATCTGGATTCAGTTCAAACCGTGGGGGTGCATCGCTGCATGAAGATCCATCAGAACCGCGACACAGCCGTGACCAACCTGTGACAGAACCGTGAAATCCCTGTGAAGGGAGCCCAACCCCCCCTTGTTCCTGCGGGCGGGTGCGTAGGCGTGTTCAGTCTCTGCTCCTGCAGTTCGGGGGGCCGGCTCAACTTGCAGTCCCAGGCGCCCCCTCTCCAGGGAGCCCCGGTACCTCCTTTTGGACGGGGAGCAGAATACCCTCTCCTGTGTCTTCACGTGAGATCGGTTCCCAGAGTTCGGAAGTGGTTTTTTTTACAAGTGATCGGGGATTTGCTCCTTTCAGGGTGCAACCCGCTTCTGAGCTGACATCAGATTGGGGAGAGCTCAGTCGGTACTGAAATGCGACAGGGGAGACCGTCCACCGTTTGCTCCACAAACCGGACCTTACCAGCCACAAAGCGACAAGCCAGCAAGTTTGCTGGTGGCACTGGGACTGCATTTTGCGATAAGACTGTTTTCATGAGGGGGCGAAAAAAAGGCCAATTTGAAAATTTCATATGTGTATGTTTTGCAATAAGCATTGCCCTAGTAAATCAGAGGCTTCGGTGTTTTCCTAAGCTGGTAAAGTACACGCTACTCTCAGTTGTGTGGTGACTGCGGGAGTTTGAGGAATGTGAGTCACCCTGTAACTGTAGAGTGGAGAGTGGGCGCCGTTGACTGTTTTAAATTCCCAGGAATGCTTGCATCTTGCCAGCTTGAGCAGCGTTTTGTTATGGTCTCTCTCTCTCTCTCTCTCTTGAGAGAAAAAATGCAGCCAAACAGAGGAGTAAAGAGGCTGGACTTGATAAGCGGCTTCCTCCAAACCGTCAGCCTTGAGCTTCGCGTGCGCCGTGACTTCAGATCTCGAGCCGTCTGATGTCACCACAGGAAATCAGCCAAAGGGGACTGCGGGGCCCCTGAATACGAGCGCTTTATCTCGGATCGGGCCTCCCCCCGTGCGCGTCGTAGCCGGATCTGCTGCGGGCTCAGAGGCAAAACCCGGTCGTATTCACGAAGCAGCAGAGAGAGGGATCAGCTGATGTGGGACGAGGTCTCCCTCTGTCCGTTTCTGCCCTTATTTACGGAGCGGCTACGTGCTGCCTTCCCGTGCCTCGGCTTCCTCAAACGGCCGGATCTGGGAAACAGAACCTCGTTGAGCGACTGTTATTGAATGGTTTCTGTGGGAGTTTTAATAGCTTAGCGGTTAGCCTCGGCCTTAGCAACGGCCGTCTTACAGCTTTCATTTTACGCATCCGTTCGTGCGGCTGGATCGGATTTAACCTCGCCTCTCGCGATTGGCTGTTTTTTTTTTTTTTTGCCCCGGCCTCCCCTGAATCCCCCCTCAGCCCGATGACGTCAGAGCCAGTCAGGGCTGGCCCTCTGTTTTGCGTTCGGGACGGCCCACGCCCCGGTGCCAGAAAGCCCTCGGGTACTAAGGTTACAAAACTGACCAGGAAAACAATCCCTGTGCTGACTTCTTTCCCAGCCAGCCTCTAAAATCAAGACATCAGTTTACAAGCATTTAACATTGTCTGGAAACGGTCCATTAAAGGCACAGTTCAATTTGCGCTTTGTGTCCGATGAGCACATTCATCTTATAGCATACATTCACAATTATTAATGTGTTTTTAATATTGCGCTGGTTCTTCTTTCGTTGAGTGTAGTGGTCTCAGGTTGCATGCAACAACGGAAATGGTTCCCACAGGAAATTAGATTAAATGTAATTTTTGAAAGAATGCACGCACATATAACCTCTGGAGTTGTAAGGTCGGTTGTACATGCTGCTTTGGAGTTACTTGAAGTGCATTTCGTTGCTATACCTGCCATTTGTAAAGTTGAAACTTCTCTAAATATCTAAAATATCCTTCATTGCGTACGAAAAATGTCTGAGCCAACTGAAAACTGAACTAATTTCAGAAGACCGCATGATGTAGCTTTTAGCAACACAGAAACTCGTAACATGTTAATGTCACTCAGCTGTAGAGGGATAGATAACCGTGAACGTTCCTCATGTCTCAATGTAATCTTTTCATGTGTGCTAGTTTGATTGTGTATCAAGTATGGCAGAAGATGCCGTATGTAAACATAACATCACATCGGAGTTGGAGAACTTAAAGTGGCAACTGAAAAAATCCGCCCAGGGAAATTTTCGTTACAAGTTGACAAACCGGTCTTGGAAAATGGGACACAAGAATTTGAGTAATAGTGTGACAGTCAAAACAAGTGCACAGTAAGGACACTTCCTGACGTCTGCACGTGCAGAAAGGTCATCCCAGGGGTGTGGGGGATGGGGGGGTGGGGGGTGTCATCATATTGCTCGGTGACCTCTGCCTGAACTCCAGCGCTATGCTTGTGTGTAGCTGTCCCAGAGGCAGGGCCTCTTTAGGTACTGTGCAGTGTGAATAGGCTCATTTTGTGGCCCGCTTCAGAGAGAAGAGAGAGGTCCAGATCGAGCTGGTTGTAGACTGGAGGTTCTGTTCTTCTAAGTTTACCTGATTAACCACAGAGCGCTGATTCTTCAAACCCGACATATTTCAGCTAGAGCCAGCAGACTTGGGTACAAGGAGGAGCACGCACTTCAAAATGCTGATTGCCAGAGGGTGTGTTCAACAACAACAAAGCCAAATACTAAATGCCCCGAAGACATTTGTGACTGGAAGAATCAGTATTTCCTGATTAATCGGGAGCGCGCGATTGAAAAGCTAACTGCACGCTGCAAAAATATCAGTCGGTTTATTCATACTGACAGAACAATAGCACACGTTCTGTCACACCCGCGACTCGGCGTCACTAGTGCCTAGTGGGGAGAGGTGCGTTTAAGGGCACTGAAAAGCGCTGTGTCCGTATGTGAGCTTAAAGAAACACGACTGAAAAATGGCCTTGGTGTTTGGGAAAGGGAGAGTGCCTTACCAGAGACGTACTGAAAACACCATTTCAGTGCCACCTGTTTTTCCAGCCGAGCTGTTTATAGAAGTTTAACTGACCACCCCCCCCCCCCCCCCCCCCCCCCCCCGCTGTGTTGCAGCTGATCCTGCCCCCGCGGGTCCCGCGCCATGTGGAGCTGCGTGCTGTCCAATGAGACGGACGACAGGGCGGACCAGCGGCTGTGCCAGGACCTGGGCCTGGCGCTGTCGGTGCTGTCGCTGGCCTACCTGCTGGTCTGCTTCCCCACCGGCCTCTGCTACAACGCCCTGCTGGTGGCGGTCAACCTCTCCAACAAGGTGTCCATGACCATGCCCGACGTCTACTTCGTCAACATGGCGGTGGCCGGCCTCCTGCTGGGCGCCCTGGCGCCCGTGGAGCTCCTGGGCCCCGCCTACACCCGCTGGCCCGCCTGGGACCCCGGCAACGAGGTCTTCGTGGGCCTCCTCATCCTCTTCGACGTGTGCGCGCTGGTCACCATGTACTCCACGGCCCTGCTGAGCCTGGACTACTACATCGAGCGGGCCCTGCCGCACACCTACATGTCCAGCGTCTACAACACCAAGCACGTGTGCGGCTTCCTCTGGGGCGGGGCGGCGCTCACCAGCTTCTCCTCGCTGCTCTTCCACGTCTGCGGCCACGCCTCCGCCAAGATGGCCGAGTGCGCCAAGATGCGCAACAAGGAGGCGGCCGACGGCATCATGATGCTGGTGGGCTACGCCGTGCCGGCGGCGGCCGTGCTCTACGCCCTGGCGCTCGTCCTGCGGATCCGCCGCGAGGCCGCGTCCCTGGAGCCGGACCCCGGCAGCCCCGACCCCGCGGCGCAGCGCCTCCTGCTGGCGTCCGTGTGCGCGCAGTTCCTGCTCTGGACGCCGTACTACGCCGGGCTGCTGGCGCACGCGGTCTCCGGCGGCGCCGGCGCCCTTCCCGGCAGGCCGAGGGGCAGCACGTACCACTTCCTGCGGCGGCTGGCGCAGCTCCTGGCCTTCTCCAGCAGCTTCGTCACGCCGCTGGTGTACCGGCTGATGAGCCGCGACTTCTCCCACAAGCTCCGGCGGCTGCTCCGGAGGCTCCCGGGCAGGAAGCGCGGCTGCGGCCACGCCCACGACCCCGGCGGGGCGCAGCAGGTCGTCACGTAGCCCCTAAACCCCCCCCCCCCCCCCCGCCACGTTTCACCTCAAGGCCAGACACAGGACCCAGCAAAACCCAATCGCGACAGGCGGACCTGGCTCACAACATTCCGCGCACGTTCCCCCTTATTCCCTTCCGGGAGACGGCAAGCGGGAGAGACCACTAAGCGCGGCTTACCTGACTGAGCGGGCCCTGATAGCGGCTACAGAAAAGCTAAAACCCTCGCAGGTCTCCTCTCTCCGCTGTGCCTCTTGTTTTCCGTGAACGGGACAGGGCGATCTTCCGTCGCGCGAAGAATTCGGCTTTTCCACAGCTCCCCCTTCCTGTGAGAATGAGTCGGTGTCTGTACCTCAGTCTGACCCCCCCAGGGCATTGCTGAGCCTCTCTGGGCCCAAGTCCTCAAACACATCGAGCGGAACGTAGTGACCTGGAAACCGCTTCTCTTCTTCACAAACACACTCACACAAAACATACGCTGCTTGGGAGTGTGTGGAAAGGTGTGCTTCTCTTGATCTGTGGCTGTGTGGCATACAGTGTGTTTGTGTGTGCCTGCGCGTGTGTGTGTGTGTGTGCGTGTGCGTGTGTCAGTGTGTGCACGTGTGTTTGTGTGAGTGAGTGTGTGTGTGTGTGCGCGTGTCTGTGTGTGTGCACGTGTGTTTGTGTGAGTGAGTGAGTGTGTGTGTGCGCGAGCGCGTGTGACTGTGTGTGTGTGTGCGCGTGTGAGAGAGACCCACACAGCTACTCTCTTTACACGATGTAAAGAGTAAAACAGACTCATTTAATTTCTAAACCTGCGACCTCATAGACCTGTAATATGATACAGTTTTATTTATAGACCTGTGATATGATACAGTTTCATTCATAGACCTGTAATACAATACAGTTTTATTTCTTAGACCTGTAAAATAATACAGTTTCACAGGTTTCTGTATGCAACCACAAACCACAGTGCTGTCGGTACCTTTACTGAAACTCTAGCTACATTTTAATTCACTCAGCACAGTTGAAAAAGTGTCATATATTTTACTTGGAAGTGTCATGTATGCATGTCAAAAACGCACTGAGGTAAAGACGTCTGCTCGCTGGGTCTTTTCAAACCAAGCCGATGTACGCCGCGTTGAGAGGCCGCGGTCAGAATGCACCGCGGGCCGCCTACGCGTAAATTCACAGGCATTTCTGGGTCTTTCCGCTGCCTACCTGCAGGCACGTAAATGCGAGAACGGCGGCTTTCCCAGGTAAACCTGCCCAGGACGAACGCACTTTCAGCTCCTTAATTATCCCTCAGACGGAGCAAAGTCCTCTTCAGCCCAGTTCAGCACGCGCATTTTGGTGGGACGAAATGGAATATTCCGCCAGTAAAACTGTGGGATAGTTTATGGCCAGTTATTTTGCAGTTATAATACCTTACACTGGGGGAGGATTTGAGGAGATTTTTTTTGTCATACAAGCAAACCTGGAAAGTAGCGGGCGTCTGAAACAACAGGTATGGCAGCCAGTCCTTAAATTAGATGAACTAACAGTTTTTCTTTCTTCACACTGTATAATTATGATTATGATACGTATTTTCTTAAATTTCCCACCAGACATTTGATATGTAAAAAGTAGGCTAATTATAAATTTTTGTCACAGACAAAGCAGGCTAATTATTGTCACGGACAAATAGCCATATCTGTCCCAAGCGGTTGGCTTTGGCTGTGCGCTGCTCAATAGCGTCAGAGTCACATAAACATTATGGTCCCCTGCAAAGCAAGCAACTCCAATAAGGGCATCACAGAAAATGGAGCCTTTGCAAAGTCCTGTCCCCGTTTTTTTTTTATAATGAACCCAACAGCCTCTAGTCCACAGATTTGAATACATCCATCACAGATATACACAGAAATGATTGCTGCTTGTCGATACTAAATATATCATCTGGAGGGCTAAGCACAGGTGTACCATTAAGGGAGGCGAAAGTGTTGTCCCTTTGTATCTTAAATGGCAAAACCACAGTTTGGACAAATCGTGTGCAACTCGGCAGAACGAGCTGATGTTATTACTTAATCATACAAAAATCAATATTTTTAAGAGTACTGTATGCGTTATCTATAAAGGCAATGGCATTTTAAACCCAATTATGGAGACTTCAAAATATATTTAATTTTATGAGAGTAAGCTACAAACAGGAAGATCCTTTCAAAGGTTGAGAAAAGCAAAATGTCCTTTTCAGATCTCAAGGCTTTCTGTGTATTTATACTGGTATGTATGTACATATATATTAAAAAATGTCTGTATATATTGTATGTTAGAGATTTACTGGAAAAAAAACACAAATTCACTTTAAAAAGTACAGAATTACATTCCGAGATATATTTACATACTTTAATGTCTATAATCTACTCTGCTGTCCTTTGTGTCAGTGCTGATGAATAATTAAATAAACTAACACGAATGTAAAATACTGTGGTTTTATCGATTTATGAACTTTTGGTCTGTTACTTCTCAAGATGTCATTTCTTCCACAACTCTCCACATCCCCATAACCATTTACATTACAGGCATTTAGCAGACGCTCTTATCCAGAGCGACTTTCATTGTATCTAATTATACAGCTGGATATATACTGGAGCAATGCAGGTTAAGTACCTTGCTCAAGGGTACAACGGCAGTGTTCTACCGGGGAATCGAACCTGCGACCTTTAGGTTACAAGACCAACTCCTTAGCCATTATACTACACTGCCGCCAAATTATTATTATTATTATTATTATTATATTATTATTATTATTGTTATTGTTATTGTTATTATTATTATTATTATTATATTTGCGTTTGTTTAAAGGACTAATCTTTCTTTTTTGGCTAACGCTATTCAGTACACTCTCATTGCTGCTGGCTCTGTCCTCTGAGATGCTACCTGCTCCCTCTGAGATGCTGGCTGTGTGTTCCCAGATGCTGGCTGAAGGCCCTGTTTCCGTAAGGGGCCGAGGGTTTCTGGGGAGATCTGTTTACATTCGGTGGTGCACAGCAACCCCAAAGCCCCTGACATCACTCTGGCCTGAAACCTGGTCACACGTACAGCCGTGTGTGTGTGTGTGTGTGTGTGTGTGTGTGTGTGTGCTCGCGAACACGCAGTGCCCGTGTCCATATCACGCCTACAGCTGTGTGTGTGTGTGCACGCGAACATGGAGTGCCCGCGTTCATATCATGCCTGCAGCTGTGTGTGTGTGTGCACGCGAACATGGAGTGCCCGCGTTCATATCAATCCTACAGCCGCTTGTGTGTGTGCATGAACACGCAGTGCCCGTGTCCATATCAATCCTACAGCTGTGTGTGTGTGTGTATGGGTGAACACGCCCATGTTCATATCACACCTACAGCTGCGTGTGTGTGTGCATGAACACGCAGTGCCCGTGTTTATATCACCTGTCAGTCAAGGCCACTCGATCGGACAGGAACATCCTTGGAATTCTGGGAATTTATGGCACTACACTGTATGCCCTGTAAATGCCCTATTCTAGTTATTTCAGGAGAAAGGGGCCTCTATATTACAGTTATTCAGGAGGAAGGGCCCTATATTACAGTTATTCAGGAGGAAGGGCCCTATATTACAGTTATTCAGGAGCAAGGGGCCTCTCTATTACAGTTATTCAGGAGAAAGGGGCTCTATATTACAGTTATTCAGGAGGAAGGGGCCTCTATATTACAGTTATTCAGGAGAAAGGGGCCTCTATATTACAGTTATTCAGGAGAAAAAGTCTTTACCTCAGCAGGCTAATCATATCCCTTGTAGAGTGAGTGGCTTGGCTGTGGTTAGAAGCTCACAGCAGATCTCACCCCATTACACCTACGCCGCTGTACATATTCATTATACGTTATAAGTGCGCTCATGTTGCTGGAGAGGGACGCCAGTGGTGCTCTGCACAGCTGCTTTCTCATGAAAGATTTGGCATCTGAATGAAGCTGAGGATTATGATGACTTGAGGAGTGTTGCCATGGATGCAGCTCCTTTCTGCCAATTCACCCGGGTGCCTCGCAGTTCTGGAGACATTTTAAGACGATACAAGAAAGCCCCCAAATGGAGGTGGCACGTCTGCTAATTTTCCTCTTACCACCATTATGTCCATCCTATTACAATCCTGTTATTCAGAGGTGGCGTATATCTGACCTCATTTGTGTGGTCTGCATGTTACACTTACTCCCCTTCTGCCGAATGGATACTACATTTAAAGCCTGTTTCGGGTTTAGAATGCTATTCTTTTTTACTGAAGTGTGTTGTCTGTGCCTTTGTGTGTGGTTCTGTGACCTGACCTGACGGGGAGGGTGGCACAGCACCCCGAAATGTGCCCACTGTGTGCCGAGAGCAGCGGGCACGGGCACGGGGCATAGCCTGACTCCCCCGAAAACAAAACCCCCCGCCGCTGCCTGAGGCCACGAAGCCCCGCGCTGCGTTTCCATGGAAACACACCGCAAGGCACGACAGCTGGTAATTAGTCCACTCGGCAACAGTAACAATGGCGAGCTGCCTAGGAAGAGCCTGGCGGAGGGAAAAAACACAAAGACACACGCCGCTGCTGCTGGGTTTTTATTTAAACCGAGCCCCCTTGGGTCTTTCAGGTACAGCTGCACTGTGAGAGCACTTTCATAACCCCGCTTTGACAAGCCGGTATTCAACTCTAAACTTTCTCAGTTTCGTTACAGCACCCCTTCAGTATAAAAACAAAACGGTCTCAACTGAAAATAAGAAAACAACTTTGTTTGCGATAATTCAATTGTTGATGTTTGTGGCATTCGGTTCGGCATTCGTCTCGGCTGCGCCGGCAGGTGGAGAGAGAACACGCACCTGGGTTGCGTTAATTAATCAGCCCAAGCGCTTAAAGGTGTGTGCCTTTCCACAGTTCGGGGCCGAGACCGGGAGCACACAGAGAGGGCGCGTTTTGATGTTCATTTAATTTAGTTTCAGTTTAGTTGGTTAGCACGACAAGAGAGACTAAAAAAAGCTGGTCCGTTAAAAGCGTGCCAGTTATGATCTGTGAACCGAAAAGGCTGCCATTTTCCTTATTTGCCGTTACTTCTTATTTTAGTTTGTTTTAGTTTCTTGTTTTCGCCCGGAAGGGCGAAGGGTGTTCGTTTGATTTTGTGTTGTGGGTGCGCTCTCTCTCTCTCCATGCAGCAACCAACGGTGTTCTCATGGCGCTGCCGCATCTGTCACGCTGGCGTGTGACAGTGTTTTATTCATTTATTTATTTTAATTTATTTTTTATTATTATTAAAGCAAATTACTGCTATTCTCTTCACGTTCACGTAGCAAATGCTATCATCCAGAGTGACTAAGACCATGTTCAGACTACAGCTGAAAGGTGTTCATTAAAAAAAAAATTTGGGAGACAGTTCTGATCTTTTTAGAACAATGTGAATTGGGGGGAAAAACATGTGGAGTCACATCCTTTGTTCTGATTGGTGGCACATCCATGTGTGGAAATAAACTGGACCTGCAGCCATATGACTTTCATGAGACTCATGTTTGCTGCAATCACTGTTGGTCAGGCCCTATATGCATTTAGTATGCTGGTGTCCACTAAGTGGGCGAGGTTTGCCCTCGATCAAAGACAGGTTTGGTCCAGAAGGGTATTCTACACCAAACCAGTGGTACACTGGTGTAGTGATTCTTATGTGACTCTACGTGTGACAGGTTAATGATGTCATCATTCTGCATTGGCAGTACTGTGGGCTCCCTTTCAAAAATGAATGCGAGCAGCTAGTGTAAAAGACTTTGATCTGAACAGCGAATCGGAACTGAGCATCAAGACCTGCAGTCTGGACGTAGCCTCACACCATGGCATGCAGTGTTCTGAAAGCTGGAAATTTATAAAGGCGGCGTTTCGCCTGGGAATCAAACCCGCAACCTCATAGTTACGAGACCAGTTCCTTTCCCGTTTCCATGGCCCCGCTCCCGACGCCGCTCACACATCCAGTCACATGTTCCTTGTGAGGGAATATCTTGGTGGAGAAACAGGATTTTGTGTCCCCCCTCCTTGGCTTCGCCCAGGCTAGCTTGGTAAAAGGCTTTCAGTATGATTTAAACATTGAACTGAAGCCATTGCTCAGAAGTGCTTGTCAAAACAATTTGGCGGAATGCGGGTTTTTGGTCCACCGGCCGCAGTGCAATACCCGTAACGTGACTTTCAAACCAAAAAGGCACGGGACCAGCGAGCTCCAGCGGACCACCGGGGCGCTGGCTCGCACCGCTGCGTGTTCTTTGGCTGTTGGGCTTGGCCGCGACTCCGCCATCTCCCACACACCGAGAGCGAGCTTCGCTCTCCGAGCGAATACCGGGGTTATGCCAGGTAACCGGTATCCCATGAGCCTACGGGGCACGCGCGGAAGAGAAAAACAGCTGCTTTAGGACCTTTGCAAACTGCTGTGTTTATCGTAGGAAAAGGCTATCTGCGCTCTCGCCTTGAAAAACAGCACAAAGGTCCACAGAAACAGGCCCACCACGAAATGTATTTTGAGCTTCACTCAGTAGCTGAGCTGTGCCAGGAATGGGTCCGGCCGCTGTCCCGCTGTGACTGAGCCTCTGTTTGATCCGCCATTGATCTGTCAGCAGCCCTGTGAGTGCTGTGGGAGGGGTGGGAGGGGGGGTGTTTGGCAGTGTTAATGCTATTGCTCTCTGTGACATCATGAACACTGCAGAACAAGAATCAGGGAATGGGCTCAGGTTACAGAAATAACTGCTCTCTCCCACCCCACCGCACACATGCACTTGAGCTGTGCGGGGGCAGCCAGGCCTGAACACGGGTGTCATACCTCTCTCCCTCTCTGAGACAGGTATGACCAAAACATCCCACATCTGAGCTCAGAATTCTGTCACCTCTCTCGCTCTTTCTCACAGTGACAGGTATGACCAAAACATCCCACATCTGAGCTCAGAATTCAGTCACCTTTCTCTCTTTCACACATAGAAAGGTATGACCAAAACACCCCACATCCAAGCTCAGAATCCAGTCACACCTCTCTCCCTCTCTGAGACAGGTATGACCAAAACATCCCACATCTGAGCTCAGAATTCAGTCACCTTTCTCTCTTTCACACAGAGAAAGGTATGACCAAAACACTCCACATCCAAGCTCAGAATCCAGTCACACCTCTCTCTCTCTCAGAGACAGGTATGACCAAAACATCCCACACCTGAGCTCAGAATCCAGTCACACCTCTCTCTCTCTCAGAGACAGGTATGACCAAAACATCCCACATCTGAGCTCAGAATCCAGTCACACCTCTCTCCCACTCAGAGACAGGTATGACCAAAACATCCCACATCTGAGCTCAGAATCCAGTCACACTTCTCTCTCTCAGAGACAGGTATGACCAAAACATCCCACATCTGAGCTCAGAATCCAGTCACACTTCTCTCTCTCAGAGACAGGTATGACCAAAACATCCCAAACCTGAGCTCAGAATCCAGTCACACTTCTCTCTCTCTCAGAGACAGGTATGACCAAAACATCCCACACCTGAGCTCAGAATCCGGTCACACCTCTCTCTCTCGCTCAGAGACAGGTATGGCCAAAACATCCCACATCTGAGCTCAGAATCCAGTCACCTCTCTCTCTCTCAGAGACTATTCCCAAAATGGCACACTTTTTCCTGCTCAGAACAGCGCTAGTCATCATCAAAACCACCAATCCAAAACTCACACTGTGCGGCTGCAATAATAATGATGTGTTGCCGTGGCAATCATTACAGTGATGGGGTCCATGCTGTTGGTTTTTCCTCTGGTGTTTCTGTACAGTTTGCAGCAGAAACTGGAGAAAATACCATGCTGTCACAATAACACAGAACCTTGAGAGTCAAGGATATCTTATACACACAAACACACACACACACACACACACACACTCGCTCTCTTGCACACACACACATGCACTCTCTCTCTCTCTCTTGCGCACATGCAAAAACTCACACACACACACTTTCTCTTGCATGATCACACACACACACACTCATACATACACACACTTTCTCTTGCATGCACACACACACACACTCTCTCTCTTTATTGCACACACACATACACACACGAGTGTTTAGCTGAGTGTCATGCTTCATTGCACATACAGAGTATTGGGAAACCACAGATAATCTAATTTGTGTCCCTATTACAGGGCAGTCCTGGAGTTACCATGGTGAAATGACCCTTAAGCTGTCCTGGTTGTCACTACACACAGATTACGGACTCAGAATCTAACTCCCCCTTTGTGCGTTTAAAGGTCCTTTGGTGTTGGGGGGGGGGCTTTAATGCGTTTAACTGCAGCCCTTCAGCTGATAACGGGAAAATGCAGACAACCAGTGTGATGCACATGGAGACTTAGAGCACGACCTCCTGTCAACACTGAGCCCTGTATACACTCTCCCTCCCCCCACTCTATCTCTCCCCTCTCTTCCTTTTTCTTTGCCTCACTCTCTACCTCTCTTTTCTCTTTCTCTCCCTCTCTCTCTCTTACTTTTCTCTCTCTCTCTCTCTCTCTCTCTCTCTGTGTGTTTCACACAGAGCAAATAAGGAACTTTCCTGTGAACAGAAGGCAGCTCGGGTGACAACTCTCCCTGGATTTTCATCGCGGTGAAAGCCCTCCATGTTCTGTATTTGCAGAGTGAATGGGCAGCTTTGTGCCGGCGTAGGAAGAGCCTTTGCTTTCAGGCAGGCTGTCACCTGTGCCCTCTACTCCACCTTCCTCTTCACCCTGGGCAGCTGTGACCCAGGTGGACCCCTTCGGAGACCACACGCCCTGGTTTCCCAGGTGTGGGGTTTCTGAACCCGCCAGGCTGTGGCCCCAGGCCTCAATAGAGGCCCCTGCCCGTTGACCCCTGCTAAAGGCTTCACTGCTACTATCACACCTGCTGGTGCTACAGCAAAGATGACTTTTTCCTTTCAGTGCCACTGCCAGCCTGAAAATGCACCTCTTTCTCCCCCTGGTGGACACATCAATGATTGCAGTTATTATGACCGTGGCACTGTGAGGGTTTCTTGCAGACTAACATACCAAACACAAGGGAGTGTCTAGGTGAAGTGTTTCTTTTTTCTAAGTGCAGAACACCAGTTGAAACTGGCAGAAGAGCGCCACTGTGTGGCCATTTGAAATATCAGTTGAGCGACAGAAGGGTTGGCTCAAGGCAGAATGGATTTTTAGAGGGTTCCAGAGAAACTCAGGCTAGACTAGAGAAACTAGGGTAGACTAGACCAATCGGCAGTGGTACTTTAAGGTGCATGTTTTTGTTTTGAAACTAGCATTTTAGCATCCAGGACCTACATTCCTGGGTCAGCATAGCATAGAACACCAATGTTGAACAATCCTGGAAGCTGGTCTAGGCTCACCACAATGAAAGTGCCTCACAGGCTTTTCAATAGCGAGAGTCATGTTAAGTCAAACTAGGAGGCATGACAATAAGATACAAATGCTACATGCTACAAAAGTGAGAGAAGTGGGTCAGAAAGGTAAAATTGCAGTTATGAACAGGCGGTTCACAGTCAGGATTCGGTCATTATTGAAAAGCTGATTTTAGAACTCCCATCACACGGATGGAAATTATGTGAATGTGACACTAGATGGCGCTGTTGCAGTGTGACTTTCCTATTGTAGGGCGATTTACAGAAGTGTACCCCTTATCAGACCCCCAAAGGAAAACAGACTGTTTACTGTGCTGACAGGGAGTCAGCAGGTGTGATAAACATCCTACTGGATCGGCATTATGTGAACTTTAGGTTCTCCATAATACAATGTAATCATGTTTTGTATTGATGAAAAAGTCAATGTCATGGGGAACAAGTTGGTGTCTTTGGTGGTGGGATGCTGAATTAAGATCTTGATACCTATGGGTCAGCACCCAGCCAGCTACAGAAGTTAACTCGGTGCGATGTGCTTACAGAGATAGCAAAAAGATAGCAAAAGTCACAATGGGTAGATCTTAGAGAGGGTAGTAGTAGCTGGCTTTTAGGTCATTTACTCCACACTGGAATGTCTAATAATTTTTTCGCTGAAAGCTAAGAAGTTACTTTTTTTTTTTTTAGAAAAAAGTGCACAATACTTTTTTTCGGAAATACAATCTGCAGAATACGTAATCAGGGAAAGGGTTGGGCTTCATTGTGAACTTAAATGGAGTTTAATAAGTAGCAAAGTTGCAGGTAAAGCGCCCAGAATTAGCATCTCAGGCACAGCTCGCACAGGTTTATGCTGCTAATTCTTGCCGGTTTACAGCGCTGGAGCCCCGTGTTTCTGAGAGACGGGAGCGTGCACCCAGGACACACCGGGGGCTAACCGCGTCCGCCCGGGACGCCGGCGGAGTGACCTCATCATGGCACCTTCGCCGCCGCGCATCAGCGGACGCGCAGCAGACCCGCAACCCCTGGGCGGCCGCCTCTACATCATGACTCATTTCCCCGCCGTTAAAGAAACGGCGCTTCACGCTTAATGCAGTGAGAGGCCGAGTCTAGCAGGAGACGAGCTCCATGCCTTTCATCACTGCAGCTGGGAAACATTGCATAAACCGGGTATTTAATTACGATTTCAAAGAAATGTGTACAAGCCGATGAGACTCTCATTTCAAAAGCGAGGTTTTCTCTAATTAAAGACGGGTCGTTTTGACCGAGGTACATGCTAATCAAATGGCTGCGCTAATGACCAAATTTGAAGTACTGAGCGCTTCTCTCTTCATCCACTGTGACTTCCGGTAATGTGAAAAAAAGTTTCAGAACAAGGGGGCAGCATTAGATTTTTTTCTTTTTTACCTTGTCTTTTGTAAACTTTATTGTCTATAATTTGTTTTTATATTGTGTGTATTATATGTCTTGGCCAGGCCACTCTTGAAAAAAAGAATTTTAATCTCAATTCCTGGTTAAATAAAGGTTTTAATAATAATCTTTAAACACTTACTTTCATTTAATAGTAAGCAAATAGTCCAAAATCCTGAGTTGATATTATTGGCACATTCATCAATGCTATTTAATGAAACATATTAAATATGTGTCATTCACTATTATGTGAAATTGTGCATTATTTATCTATAGTGTCATTATTACTATGTAGCGGTAACAGACTCCTACCACCAGGGAACTGGAGAAAAAGCGCAAAGAACCTGATTTCTGAAAACAGGACCCTAAACACAACTCCAGTAAACTTGTAAAAAATCCTAAGGTTGGCACATTCTCCTAGATTCAGTCAAACACACTTAGCCAATTTAAGGGCATATGCAATTCAGCCAATCCAGATTAAGTTGTTTTGGACTAAATCAAACTGACCTTAAAACTCATTAAGACTGAAAAATCCAATAAACTGTAAACAATGTGGCCTGAAAATTGTCATTTTTAAATACAATTACCACATTGTAATCAAAGAAAGAAAGCTTGAAATAGTTCAGTGAATAACTAAAAAAGATCATAGTCAATTCTTGCAACATTATAGCAATAATTCTATTAAAGAATATAATGTAAATATAAATATAACCGCAAGAGGTAATTAACGGGGTCCAAGCATCATGCATGCAGTAAGGACACACATCAGCACTTTGAGATACTGCTTGAAAAGTGCTTTATAAATAAAATTTATTATTATTATTATTATTATTATTATTATTATTATTATTATTATTATTACATTGGATGGATGGTACAAAATGTCTTTTTTCACACAGGCTAGCATTGCATCGAAACCTCACCTGCATCCCTCCCTGCAGCGCTTGGTGTATCTTCTACAGTGTATCATACACCACATTCTGTCTGCTGCTAGAGTGGGAGGGCTTCAGCATATCACTGCTCCACCAGGCCTCACTTCCGCTACCCCAGTGGTGTCAAACTCGTTGCCATGGAGGGCCGTGTGTATGCAGGTTTTCATTCCAGCCTCAGATCTTCATTATATAATTAGTTAAATTATTTGCTGAATTAGGGATGCAGGTTTGTGCACAATGGTGACCCGACGTCTATGGTGACCCGCATTGTCTAAATAAAAATGTTCTTATATTCTGTGCTTCAATGCAGTTAAACGCATATGGCTGAATGAGTAATTGGACTCAATTAAGGCAGCATTAATTGGTTGGAATGAAAACCTGCATACACACGGCCCTCCATGGCAACGAGTTTGACACCACTGCGCTACCCATTCTAAAGCCAGGGGAACGGCTATCAGCTGAGCTGTGCAAACTGCTGTGTGATTGGACACCCTCCTGCTCACTGCCACCTTGAACACGGGCACAGGAAATGCTGCACTCGTGCGCCCTGAGCGGGGATCTTTAGAGCCGTCTCTTTAAACAGGAAGGAAGATGCAAAGCTCTGACACAGTGGTTCCCAGCCCCCGGTCCTGGAGATCTACGACCAGGTTTTCGTTCCAACCCTAATTTGGCACACCTAATTCCATTGATTCATTTGCCGTTGAACGAGGAATGAGCTTTGTTAGGGCTGGAGTGAAAACCTTCAGGACGCCAGATCGCCAGGAACCTGGATGGGTTACCACTGCTCTGTATCGATGTCTCTGTTCTCCTCCTCAACAGTATCCCTGATTGTAAGGTCGTGTGGATCGGCTGCTGATCAGTGTCAGGAAACCGAGTGTTAATGAATTAATTAATTAATTAATTAATTAGTCATTGAGAGCAGCTGTTGTGCATTATTCTCTTCTCCTATTAGGGTATGACAATGCCCTTCCCATCGGGATTTAAAGAGGCAGGAAATGGCATCATCCATCCATCCATTATCTATACGCGCTTATCCTGGGAAGGGTCGTGGGGGTGCTGGAGCCTATCCCATCGTGCATTGGGTGAAAGGCAGGAATACACCCTGAACACCAATGGGCAATTTTAGAGCCTCCAGTTAACCTCACCTGCATGTATTTGGACTGTGGGAGAAAACCGGGGTCCCACACAGCCATGCAAACTCCACACAGAAAGGCTGGGATTTGAACCCAGAACATTCTTGCTGTGAGGTGACAGTGCTACTCACTGCACCACTATGCTGCCCAAAAAATTCCATATCGGTATTCATTTTATATTCAACCATCTCTTGCGTCTGCCTTCATGTCAGCACCCTATTTAGCTAGAAACTCTGTGGGCCAGTGTTTAGCCTGCAGCTGTGTACTAACACTGGTTTCCGTACAAACGCAGGATCTGCTGCGTATCGAGTTTAGGAAGGTCTCGATTGCAGCGGGCATTTGGAGTTCTGTATCCGCTGAACCCCAGCACGCCTCCTACTGGTCCTGGGGTTCAGTATTTACGTTCTCCCTGCTGCTGTGCATGCACTTTTGAGTGATATTCAGAGAGATTTAATGCACCAGTTCTGTTGTAAGCACAGCAAAAGCAGAGAATGGAAATGTTTTGATATTCGAAGTGGGATCATTTTTTTAAATTCCTGAAATATCTGTGATTGTAGTGCAGTGGTGTCAAACTCGTGCCATGGAGGGCCGTGTGTATGCAGGTTTTCATTCCAGCCTCAGATCTTGATTATATAATTAGTTAAATTATTTGCTGAATTAGGGATGCAGGTTTGTGCACAATGGTGACCCGACGTCTATGGTGACCCGCATTGTCTAAATAAAAATTTTCTTATATTCTGCGCTTCAATGCAGTTAAACGCATATGGCTGAATGAGTAATTGGACTCAATTAAGGCAGCATTAATGGGTTGGAATGAAAACCTGCATACACACGGCCCTCCATGGCACGAGTTTGACACCACTGTTGTGACTACAATGCAGAGCCCATATAAATGAGACAATGCCTTAAAACCACTTGAAATGTGCCTCTGAACTTTCTTCTAAATAAACTGCAACAAAGGGAACATTTCCTAGACATAAGTACTAAATGTCATATTGATAACTTCATGATTTGAATGCTAACTCAATAATGTAAATACTGTGATTACTGAAATAATTAGCCTCTCTGGCATTCGCATATGAAACTGATAACTAGATAAATTTGATTAAACACACCTCTAACCACACATTAATTGCTATAGTTAATACTGGTGACTGTTGAATGAATATAATTATTCAGTTATCAGTATACACCAGGTGCCTGGTGTACCGCTTCGACCCAGTGCACCCACTGCAAGAATAACACTGATAAGGAAAATGATTTGAAATCAGAAACATGCGCACGTCATTGCTCATCAATCAACCGGATAATTAATAAAAGCTGTTGAGAAATTGCAATTTGAATTTAATCAGTAATTTCATCATTACTTCAGTCTCTTAAATGACAATGTTGTCCTGTTAAAAATTCATTTGAACGATGTGAAATCTCAATTAAATATTTATTGCTTGAGCATGAAGTAGTATAGTTTTAAAATGCCAATTTAATGGAAGAACAGTTCTCAATATAACCCAGGACAGCAATTTTGGAGACACTGAGAATAATATCATTTACGTAGCCTATTTATTTATTTTGCAACAAAATACATTAGTGAATAATTCATGTTCCCAGTTGGAGACGTGTGGTGGAAGACACGAATGAAGTAGGCAATTTAGCAGTGGTAGCTGACTCTGTTCCTGGAAATCTACCATCCAGGTCTTCATTTCAACCGTAATTTGGCACACCTGACTCTACTAATTAGCAGCTCAATGAAATCTCTAGCTGTTGAATGAGGTGTGCTTTGTTAGAGTTGGAGTAAAAACCTACAGGATGGTAGATCTCCAGGAACAGGGTTGGGCAGCTCTGCTCTAGCTGTTGAATGAGGTGTGCTTTGTTAGGGTTGGAGTGAAAACCTACAGGACGATAGATCTCCAGGAACAGGATTGGTTACCACTGAACCAGTACAGTGCTGGGAGCATGCTACAATCGGGACTAAGGCAATGATTTACAGCTGGAAATACGGAAAATCCCATGCCGGTCTTCAGCTTGAAGGCATGCTGGAATTCGTCCTATTAGTATTTAAGGACTTTAATTTTGATTTTTTGTTGTTGTTGTTGTTTTAGTACACAGACCAATGGAGGGTTAGTAATCAGAGCACCAGGAAGCTAGGCTGGTTGACCCAGCCACACAGATGACGCAGCGTGGCTAGCAGAACTAGCCTTGGATATCCAGTGCAAGTTGATACTTGCCTAGCCCTGCAGGATTTCGTGTTCATTTTGTTTATTTTAAGTTAAGCTCCAACACCCTCCACCTATCTACACGCATCCTTTTCTTATTTTCAGTTCGTTGAAGAAACTATTAAGGGATAGGGAGGAAACTGCTAATAATAATTTTAGTTTCCTTCTGAACTGGAGGTGTTGGTTTATTATTGTGTATTGTAGAGGCATTTGTTCAGTAATGTATATCGAAGTGGCATTTGTTTGTTCATAAGTCATAACTTCTATTATATAAAAATATATTCTTCCTTTCTTTATTTTTGTGGTTCGAACTGGCACATGGCCTGAATAGCTAGGGTTTGGGAAAATAATACCATCACAGACGTTCCCAAGTTTGAATAATACATGTATTAATATACATGTTTATGGAGATATCAATATGCTGTGCATCCAGCTACGCCATCTCATTGTGATGTAATAATTGGATCTCTGAATTCTTATGTCTTATGATGTTCCTGGAATCATGATTCAAAAAGGATTGGGAAAAATGATCAGGGAGAACTGCAGGATACATTTCACGGAGTCTGTAATTGTCTGAGCTGCCGGAGAAGTCGGAACCCGTCAAATTAAATTAGCGTGAGGCGGGATAGCGAGACTTTATCAACGAAGCTTCTCAGATGAACCTGGGGGCCCACACGAAGCCTGATGCCCCATTGGACGACCCATTGCCTGGCAACATCCAATTATACTCTCCTGTCGTCTATTACCATGAGCGAGGCTGGAGAGGCTCAAAGGACTGATCCAGGGGGGGGGTTCTATAGAACTGGCTGTGGAGTAGCAATCCAGCAGTCACAAACAGACTCGACTCGCTGTCTGTTTAATATCTGAGGGGTATTTCACAAAGCAGGATAACTGATTTAGCTGGATAACTGCACCGAGTAAAACCCGGAGCAGGAGCCTGTATCACAAAGCAGGATTACTGAGTTAGCTGGATAACTGCACCGAGTAAAACCCGGAGCAGGAACCTGTATCACAAAGCAGGATTACTGAGTTAGCTGGATAACTGTACCGAGTAAAACCCAGAGCAGGAGCCTGTATCACAAAGCAGGATTACTGAGTTAGCTGGATAACTGCACCGAGTAAAACCCAGAGAAGGAGCCTGTATCACAAAGCAGGATTACTGAGTTAGCTGGATAACTGCACCGAGTAAAACCCAGAGCAGGAGCCTGTATCACAAAGTAGGATTACTGAGTTAGCTGGATAACTGCACCAAGTAAAACCCGGAGCAGGAGCCTGTATCACAAAGCAGGATTACTGAGTTAGCTGGATAACTGCACCGAGTAAAACCCGGAGCAGGAGCCTGTATCACAAAGCAGGATTACTGAGTTAGCTGGATAACTGCGCTGAGAACGGGCGGACGACCAAACGCGCCGCAGTGGATGAACGGTGCCGGCTCGGGAAACGCCGACGAACCGGCATCTGGCACAGACGGCGAGCAGACGAGCGCTCGTGTTTCAGGCCCGACTAATCGACTCTTCAGCGGGAGCGAGCCCAGCGGCCCTCCGGAGCGATGACGCGGCTCTGACGTCCGCAGTCACGGGGACGGCCTGATTCATCTGGGAACGGCAGATTCGTCCTTTCCGGCCCTTCCCCCCCACCCGGCCTGCCCAAGTTCGCCAAGGAGTTCGGGCTCTCTGAGAACCCTAACCCTAACCCTAACCCCCCGGCCTGCCCAAGTTCGCCCAGGACTTCGGGCTCTCTGAGAAACGGCCAGCTTCCCTGATAGCCGGAGCTCGCGGTTGCCATGGCTACAGATGGCCGACCATCAGCAGGGGCTCCGAGACACCGGCCCTGTGCATGCTTATGTGAGAGAGGAGAGAGAGAGAGAGGAGAGAGAGAGAGAGAGAGAGAGAGAGAGAGAGAGGAGAGAGAGAGAGAGAGAGGAGAGAGGAGAGAGGAGAGAGAGAGAGAGAGAGAGAGAGAGAGAGAGATAGAGAGAGAGAGAGAGAGAGAGAGAGGAGAGAGAGAGAGGATGTCCACTCTCAGGACCGCTGCCATCACGAGAGCTAACCCCCCACCCCCCCACCCCTTTCTGTCAGCCCCTACCATCCCCCGCTACCTCCTCCGTCTGTCCGTCTTCACTTGAAACTCAATTTAGGCGCACCTCCCTTTCAAATTTCCACATCGGCTTCCACACGGCTTTGGGAGAGGACGGTAAAACAACATCCCCGCTCACATCGGCGTCCGTGCTTATTCATCTGTTCACTTTTGCGTTATATTTATCCCCGGATTCAGCTCTTCATACAGCAGAGAAATCCGGACTGATAAGAACATCCGGCGGGAGAATGCCATTGCATTCTTAGTGCAGCATTTGATCCGTTTTCTGCAAAAAAACATCTAAACATTAGAGTTCACTACCAACCGAGAGCAAGCAGATGCTGTGGTTTTCCTAATTTGGACTTCCCCCGCCGCTGCGGTCCGGCCCCTCTTTCGTCGTCGTCTTCACCCTGCCCGCTCCCGTCGCCGCCTGCCGCTCCCCACCGTCGCCACTCGGCCCCGCCCAACATCTGAGCCGCCACCTCGGGACTGTCACGTAGCTGGCGCTAATTCGATCAACGCGAACACTGACTGACTGGCCGTGTTTGTCACAGAGCTACACCCTGAGCCGACCAGAGGAGGATGGGTTTCCTCCCTTGAGCCTGGGTCCTTCCGAGGTGTCTTCCCATCTGTTACAGGGAGATTTTCCTTGCCATTGTTGCCTTAGGCTTGCTCCTGTGGGGGATTTAGGCCAGGGTTGTCTGTGAAGCGTATTGTGACAATTGATTGTGAAACGCGCAATATAAATGAATTTAGATTTTATTTTTTTTATTTTACAGCGAGTCAAAACATCGACATATTTGATCTATCAGCATCTATTCTAATATCTAGAGAGCATTAGATTAGATTTTATCATTAGATATAATATTAGATAAAGTGAACCTGAATGAAGACAGAACACATTTTTTCAATTATTGTTTCATTTATTTAATGATAAAAGTTATCAAACACCCATATCACCCATGTGCCGAAAAGAAGCCCCAAAAAGAAATGTTCTGGGAAAGGAGGACATCTGCTCAGCCTGCTCAAAATACAAAACTGTTATCAGCCACTGCCTTTTAAGCCTTAACAAGCTTTACAACATGACATTGAAAAAAATTTTGCAAGCTAAACTTGCACTTTGACGCTTGCGTACGTAGGTGCTTATTCACACTGAAATGCTTATGTTGTGGGGGGTGTTGACGGTGCGCTTACTTTGGCTGTGGTATAAGAGGACAATCCTCGTCTTCGCCAGCTGTGGAATTACAGACTGTGATGCTGCTGCTGCTAGCCCGCTGTTGGTCTGGTCTGGTGCGGGAGCGCTACTGTGGCTAACGGCTAGCTTAGCCTCTTCCACACTGGTGCTATCCTGTGACTGTGCTTTAGATAAAGCTAGAAATTAAAGGCACATTTTGCCTATTTTACCTCTCCCTCAGGTCCCTTTTCTTTCTTTCGTTTGCTTTGAGCTCCCCCACATGGTCGATCCTTAGCTAAACTAGGTGAGCAAGCCCAGGCTAATTTCATCCTGGCGGTCACTGGCACTCACTTGCTTCCTGCCACTAACGGCTTCATTGATTGGCTATTTCTTAACCCTCACCACTAACAAACGGAAACTCAAGACGCACCTCTTCTCTGTGTACCTCTCTCCTCTTCCCTAAACCCCCTCCCATAACTATTAAAAAAAAAAAAAAAAAAAAAAAAAAAAAAAAATTTTTGGTTCAGACTATCTTGTTTCTCCTTAATGTATGCTACCATAGTAAAGGCTTTTTATCTGCATTTTGTTCAATGGACTTAAGTGGACTTGATCCTGAGTTTGGTTACACTGTTGTAAGTCGCTCTGGATAAGAGCGTCAGCTAAATGCCTATAATGTAATGTAATGTAATGTAACCACAATACATTTTTTAAAATTGCAAATTACTATCATGCCCTGTCATTGGCTCATATGAAGTTTTTTTTTCTTTTTTTGCTTCCTGCCATTTTCTTGGGCCCCTTTTTTTTGCTGTGGGGCCCTGGGCATGTGCCCGTCGGGCCCCTGCGTAAATCCAGCCTCGAACGGGAACAACGTACTAACGGTAAATGGCCTGTAGGGGTGGCAATAAGATGAAGGAACATACGGAAATAGAGGTGTATGATGTAGTGTCCAATAACGCAGGAACAGACTCCAAGAACTCCAAAGATAAAATGGCTGATCCAGTAAGTGACATTTATTTACCAAGGAGCCCACTGGGAGAGCATCTCAAGGACAGTCCGAGAGAAAACTTCCTGACGCATTCACCTTTACAAACATAACATAGAACATTACTGCCGGTTATTACCCTCTACATTGATAACTGGCCCCTCCCAGGGCAGTGTTACTCGCTCAGAACCTCATCAGGGTAACGGTCTGTACCCCTCCCCCGATGTCCAGGCACCTGCTATCATGGCATGAGTTGGACTGATGTCATGGCCTTGAAGCAATGACGCCTTGACATTATCTAAACACACTGAAGTTTGCTAGCTAGCAATATATAACTTTAGCTTGGATTTATACTTAGCCATAATAGCAAGTTACATGTTAACTGCATTGTTATGACTTAACATAACATAACGTTCCATAATGAGGAGAACAGGCCATTCAGCCCAACAATGTTCGCCATTTTCTTGACTAAATTAGTGCTCTGACTACCTAACACTGTATCAAACCTAGTCTCAAAAATCCCCAGAGTTTCTGCCTCTACTACGTGACCTGGCAGTCTATTCCACACATTGTCTACTCTCTGCGTGAAAAAAAAAAACTCTTCCTAACGTCTGTATGGAATTTACATTTGCTAATTTCCATTTATGTCCCCTCGTTCTACTAACAGAACTCAACCTACAGAATCTCTTGTAGTTTGTTGTTCCCCTTTATGAATTGAAAAGCCTCAATCAAATCACCCGAGTCTCCTTTTAATAGGCTTGAAGAGGTTAACACACAGAACACTGCACACATAACTCCGCACACAGAATCCCCTGCACACTGCCACACCAGGGAAAAGACTGCTTCCTGGACCTCACGAACCACAAGCTTCCGGCCTTTTCCGAGGTCATCCCCCAAGACCTACAGTCATAATTGTGTAGGGTATGACATAACAAGAGCTTTACGGATGGCCCAGAAACGGCATTACAGCACAACAGTGTTGTGAATGAAATGCGGAAACAGCCATGGGAGTCTGCCACTGAAAGAGAACCGGAATGAATAAATGCGGGTAGCCTCAGGCTTCACGACCATCCACAGGACCAGCTAATCCTCTGGCTTATGAAATATATCATGGCCTTTATTATTTTTATTTTTAACACACATCGGAACTTCCCATCTGGCACATCTAGCACTGCTCTAGCTCTATGCACTGTCAATGTTTCATAACCCAAAAACTAATAAAGTTGGGTTCAAAGGCCCACATGAATGAACCAAAAGGAACAGAAAAGCAGTTTAATCCTGGCCCTGAGAAATTATATTTCTGATGTTATTGTTGTGTTTATGGAGGAAGTCTCATTCTCCCATGCACCCCAAACCCCCCCCCCCCCCCCCACATCCTTTTCTCCTGTCTCTCCTTTTCTATTCTCTACCCCCCCACACACACACACACACACTCTCACACACACCCAACTCCTCTCCCTCACATCCTTCTCTTCTTTCTCTCCTCTATTCTCTGTCCCTTCACATAACGTCCACTCCCTCCCCAAGACCACTGCTCCTCACAGGACCTGAATACATACACATACACACTCACATATTCACACTCACACACCAACACAGAAATACAGACACATACATCCACACACACTCACACACTAACAAACAGATACACACACACACACACAAAATATACACGTACACACACAAATATACATTTACACACACACACACACACACACATATGCAGTTGGTGTTCCCATATACTGTAAATGCCCTTATGTGAATAACATGGTGGGAATCTCTGGTGTTTATTTGAGTGCCTTAAGATCCATCGAACCCCTACTGTTTGATGGAGTGCAGAAAGCAGCACTCCACTTCATAGGGCTGCCAAACTTTTCCCATTTGCTGAAATATGTGGACTGCCCTCGTGCAACAAAATATATTGCAATGTATTTTAAAATATACTGTAATACACTGAATGATATATAGAGGTATATATCAATACAGTATATAGAGGTACAAATATGTTTAACAAACCATATAAAAATATTGCCATTTTTGCATAATACATTCAGTTGGTATATATCCCAACGAAGCGATTAGTATGTGAAGTTAAAAAACACAAACACAAACAGTCACACACACACACATTCACACTCACACACACTTACAAGCACACACACACACACATTCACACACACACGCACACACACACTCTCTCTCTCTCTCGCTCTCACACACACACACACACTCACACACACACACACTGCTCCTCCACACGACAGACAGCGAGGGACGTGGAGACGATGGGGGGGGGGGGGGGGGGGGGGCGGCGGTGGCTGCAGCGGGCGTTGGGGAGGGGAGGGGAGGGGATTCGGGGGGGGCAGTCGCGGCCCAGCGCAGCAGCAGCAGCAGCAGGTGGCGTCCGCCCGCAGTCTGCTCGGGACGTGGGAGCTACGGACGCGCGGCTCCTACCCGACTGCCATGCGCGCGCGCGAGACCAGAGCCGCGAGCGAGGAGCCGCACCGCACGCTTTCTCTGCCGCCTCACAGCACGGACGCCGAAGCTGATTAGCGCTGCACTCACACCCACGGGTCTCACGCCGGCCGCAGAAAAGCACGCGGAGCGAGGCTGTGCTCCGGGCTGCTCTCAGGTACTACCGCAAGGGAACTTCACTCGTAACTCAGGGGTTGCAGGATCAAATCCCGAATTCCGGGGGCACGGCTCTGCTTAACCTGAAAGACTTTGGTTTGGTATCCCGGCGTATCAAGAGAACTTGAGCAGGTAAGATGTTCCTGTACACTTCAGAGTTCGTTCTGCTGCTGCTGTCCGCGGTAGAATTCTACTTAACCAGAAATACTTTGGTATGGTATCTGTCAAAAGACAAAGTGCGCAAAACTGTGTAAAAAAAGAGTAAAATAAGTCTAAGCTGTGCTGTGTTGTTCGGGTGAGATTAGCAAATAAAGAATAATGTTACAGGATTTTTAAGGACTTTTTGGCAAAGTGTATGTTTTATAAAGGCAAAGCGTATCTGTAATAAATTCAAACTAATGAAAATGACAGGAAAGATAATTGCAGAGTTTCATTTAGTTTGATAGATCATAAACATAAAAAAGTTTTCTTGTTGATGTTTGTAGCTAATCGTGGGCTGACATTCTCACAGAGCCTGGAAAGTTCTCTCACTGGTACCCAAATAATTTCAGCTAAATGTATGTATAGTTAGCCTCTAAAAAAGACCATGAAGCGAAAAGTCAAAATCTGAATCCATTGAATTTGATGTGTATTTAAATGTCAAAAGCACTAAATATATTAGAAAATACTAAATGTATTGTTACATGCATACATGCAATTCCATATGATTCAGCCTACATTTATGTAATATATATTTAAAATGGGTATACATGAAATGTTTCAATATATGAGAGTGGCATGAACTGAAGTTTTTTAGAAAAAAAAAAACATACTTACTTACTTCTATATTATTCATTTTTATATGATTATGTGATTTTGGAGCTCATGTTACCCTGTGTGGAATATATATATATATATATATATATATATATATTTGGGGTGGAGAGAGATGCCACTATTTTATTTGTATCTGTATTTGTTCCACCAACAAAATTATTTATGTACTGAAAAGTTGCTCGGAGGAAAATCTCCTTGGAAGGCTGGTCGGATGCAAATCGGTTATATTTCACGCAGTTGTTGTGTAGCTTTTCCATTCAGTTTGTTCAGCTGGTGTCTGTATTGTTATATCTGCAGAGTTCTAAGCCTATCATTTCTATAATGTCAGTGTCCACAATCATTCATCCCCAGCTTAAAGGCTTTATCGACTTCATCACAATTTCAGTGAATGACTTTCGTGTGATTATATGTGTGAAATTAGTTTTGATAGCGCTTTATTGGGAAATTTGTGTCAAAACACCGGTCATTCAGTTTCTGAATAGTGTGCCGGAGTAGACAGTGACATGTTTTCACCTGGGTAATTGAGAAACTTAGTGCTGAGCCAATCGCATCAAAGGGGCGGGAAGACCTAAATCCGAATGATATCGGCCAAATTCGAATATACACAAACAGGAGACAAATTAAAGGAAAAACCTGAATAAATGAGCGGAGAAACATAACAAATTCTGATAATTCTGTACAGGTGCACTACATGATTTAGACGAATGGGGTTCCATCCCTCCAGTATAGTTGCAGGGACTTGTAGAATCTATGCCAAGGCACATTGAAGCTGTTCTGGTAGCTCGTGGTGGCCCACCACTTTACTAAGACACTTTATGTTGGTTATATATATTTATATATATAATAATTTTTGCATATTTTTCTTGATTTGGCTCTGTACTCACACAATTTTATATTTGTAATCAAACAATGACATGTGGTTAAAATGCAGATACTCCGTTGATTTTGGTAAGCCTAAGGTTTGGAAAATGTCACCCGTCTAATCAGAAACACCTGTAAAGCTATTTGTCCTAAACATTATGGTGCCCTGAAATGGACAGACTATGTATAAAAAGTGCTGTAATTTCTACACGGTGAAACCAAAATGTACAACAATATCCTTTAATAACAGCTGAAAATCTGCACTTTAACCATGTGTGAAAATACATGACTTTGTTCCAGATCTCATGCAGGGCAGTATGCACATATACAGTACATATAGGTGCTGTACTCCAGCACATTGGATCTGAAAGAAAACAATGTATGTGGGGTTAAAAGTGAATATACTCAGCTTTTTGATCCGTGTCAGTGATTCATGTTGGAATGCATTCCATTCCACATGTAGCCCCCCCCCCCCCCCCCCCCCCCCCCCCCCACCATTTTAGGAGATCAAATGTAATGGGGCAATCGTCTCCTCAGCGGTTTCTTGGCTCTGTGTCTTTACATCATTATTTCATGCACAGGAAAGCTAACGACAGTTCTACAGTTCATTCTAGGAGAGGAATTTGCATTCAAAGTCAACGAGGACCAAGTAAGTGTCAATGCCAGTACCGCAGGCCATACTAAGGGTGACAATTCTGGATAAATCGATCAGAGGCATCGCCAAAACGTTGGCTGTGTCTCAACTGTTTGATACATTGTTCGGAAGCAAAAATGCACTGGTGAGCTCAGCAATAGCAAACAACTTGGCAGACCATGGAAGACCACTGTAGTGGATGATCAGATAACTCTTTCAATGAAAGAAAACCCCATTTTTATTTGTTGAACAGATCAACACTCTCCAGGATGTAAGCACCGATGTGTCAAAGAGAAGAGAAAGGAAAAGAGAAGACTACACCAACTTATCCTCAGGCGGTTCACTGCAACGTGCTAACTACTGGTGGGGCTCAAGAATATAATAGTTTGTCTTCTGTATTTTTCATCGGTCTTGTGGAAGATACCAGAAGATACCAAGCATCTGATGATGTCTGTGGGTTGCAGACTTCAGGCAGTCATTGAATGCAAAGGATTTGCAACCAAGGACTAAACACAACTTTTTTTCAGTTTATGTTAATTTATCTTATTAATGTTTCTCCCCTAAAATGGGCAGACTATACAAAAAAAAACATGTTCATTGTTTCATTTACAATCCAATGTGTTGGAATACAGAGCCAAAACAACAAAAATGGCGTCCCTGTCCCAACGCTTTTGTATTCATATACATACTGTTACTTGCAACGTCGTTTTTTTCTTCTTCTTTTAATCATTGATGTGAGTCAGGTGAAAATCAGTTGATACTACAAAAGTGGCCCCTCTCTGCGCTACGTGCTGTAACATTGTTTTTGTTTCGTTTACAAAACTGTGTTTAACGAAAATGTGATTTTAACCAACAATCTCTATGTGCTGCTCAACAAATATTTTTATAACAAAAAAAACAAAAAGTTAAATTCCCAGAGAAATAATATGAAACTATTAAAATCTATCTTTGTTATGCTAATGTAACACTCATGCGTATTCTTCTCATAAATAGCTACGTTGTCATTTCCAAATCCTGGTCGTACATTTTACGAATTTAACTTGCGGAACACAGTATTATGGTGGTACTTAAATTGATATTTTGTGTCATTTTTCAGTACACAGGCCAGATGAAACAAGTATAATTGCATAATAATAACTGGTATTAATTAGAATAAAGAATTCCATTTTAGGTCCTGTCTGCAATTACGTTGTGGATCAATGCGCACATTAAACCTGACATTGTAGAACATCTTATTATATCAAAGTTGCTTTGCATATTAACAAGATTATTCTTGCGCAGTAGCCTAATGGTGCAAAGTTTTCCAGCTTGAATAAAATTGAACGGCTCACTCGCAACGTGATATCAGACACAATTGTCCTATGTCATGTCTGCGACTGAATTTATAGCATTCATTAAGTTGTGTATTACTGTGGAAGGCTACAGTCTTCCTGCAGCGTGTCACATTTCTATGAAATTTCACAGCCAGACATAGGTTATACACTGCGCAAGCCCAAGAGAGTCATCCCACGGATGCTTTTAGCGATAATTAGATTTTATTCCAGTCGGATGAAAATTCACAGTTCTGACCGGATCAACACTTCGTCTGCCTTAATGAATCGATGTTTCTTTCCCAGCGACAGCCCCGCGTTAACAGTCAGCCAGAGGCGCTTTTAGGCCGGCCTGTTGCTCCTCGGGGCTGCCTGAGATGATAGTACTCAGCCATAACAGCTCTTGCCCCCTCTCAGCGACGTGAACGCAGTTCGTTATGAGAATAAAATTTGCGTCCTTTCCATTTCAACTTCTGCGCTCCCCTCAAAACCGCCTTCGGCGCTCGTGACATAAAAGTGCAGGCAAAGTGCATGGTGGGCGATCGTTTTGTAAAAATATATAATTGTCCTGTTATACTTCTCTAACAAAGGTTAAGCTAGTTTCTCATCCTTTAAGCCATTATCTCTGTCAGCCTCTCAATAAAGTTCAAGATCGCTGGTGGATCTTACAGTTATCAGACTCCTGGTACACTTGCTTCTGCAGAGAAATCGATCCCAAGTGAAACCAATAAGCGAGGACCTGCTTCGAGGGTTAAAGGTTATATTTTTTCCAAAAGTATCACTGATAGTGCTCTTGGTCGGCAACTGGAATACTACAAGTTATAAATGCAATATATGCAATTAAAGGACTAACGATGTTACGCCTTCTTGAATTTCAAGTTCATATTTTTATGGCTAAATGTTTGTTACTACATTATGTTTATTGACCATGAGCAACATTTAAAATTATAGGAGAATTATATTTGTGCATAGCCTACGTAACGTCAGCTCTCAAACAAAGTTCACCAGGGGGAACTGGTGTTTAAAGCAAGGAGTGACACTAATTAAAATGTACCTCGGAGGCATGATTGATTATTATTTTCATAATTAATGTCAAGGACTCAATTTACGCCATCCCGTGTTGGAGAGGTCTATAAGTGCTAATTGTAAAATGTTTTTTAAAAAGTATCTGATGGTTGTGTCGTACATTACAATCTTTCATTTATCACATAGCCTGAGAGAAGTTTTTGAAGCGGGACATTCCTTAAATTGATGGGGAATGCGTAGGCACAGAGAATGGTTTAAATTATTTCTCAGAGGACCTCTTAGAATTTTATTTTAATTAACCGATATTTTTATTGAGACAATTAATGTTTGAACGTATTGGTTTGTCACGTATTTCTGATAGAGAAATAATAATATGTTATTTCCTCCGCGCCGGTGCGAAAACAGTGAAAGTACACTGACTGTGGAGGAAGAAGGTCTCGGCTGTCGTGTTTATACAGGCTTGCGTGGGCTCAGACAGCACGTTTCTATCTAATTAATTGTGCATTTTCATGAGTTTTGACTCTCCTGGCCGGCGCACCACCAATCCCACTATCAATATTAATCATATTTACAGACAAGCATGAGGATTTCAAGGGAGCTTTTTCAATGCATCTGTTTAAAATGTCTGCTTTGAATTTTAAACTCCTTCAGAAACCACTTGATGCACTGGGCTCAGTAAATATAAGCAGACGGAAACTGCACTCCCGTCGAAAACACAATTAAGAGAGAGACAGTGAGAGAGAAAGCGCGATTGAGCGAGAGAGAGAGAGATTGAGAGAGAGAGAGAAAGAACACAGCTGAATGCGCACGCAGGACTCGGAGCGCTAATTACGGAGCGCTGCGGCGTCTGCTGCCTAATCCTCTGTGCTGTTGTTGTCTGAAGACGGGCATGTGTAGGCTGCATATTAATGGCAGCAGCGGTGGAGGACCGGGGGCCAACTGGAGCATCTCACCCGAGAAGAGACTACAAACAGATCATCAAAGCAAGTCTAATCTAAGGAAGCCCTTTATCTATAGACTCTGCTTCTTACGTGCAGGCAGGCACGGCGGTGCTGTACTTTACTTTGAAAAAGATCAGCGCTTCAAAACTCCAGTCCTGGAGGACCTGCGTGTCCGCGCTGGTTTGTGTTCCAGCTAATTATTCGTAATTTTCTCAACAGCTGTATACACCAGAGCTGGTTCGCTCCTATATCGGACCACAGCCGAACAAATTCATCAAGGCCGTGCATCCGGTCTGCTGCTGTAGATTTAAATAACCGAGAGCAGATGTTGGCATCGAGTCCCACCAGCAATTGTTCACCCCTGGTGTACATTAATGCAGACGCGATTAGCGCACCGCCTGATTAGGGCTGTAAATTAGATCGCTATAAATACGGGAAGACAGCTGTACCTAATGCTTAAGCCAGTCATGAAACATCGCTGTAGAGATCGGTGTGAATTAGAGCCAATATGGCTGCAGTGGGTAGCACTGTCGCCTCGCAGCAAGAAGGTCCCGGGTTCGAATCTGGCCTGGAGGGCGATGTGTGAATCCGAAGAGTGATGTGCGGAGTTTGCGTGTTCTCCTCGTGACCGTGTGGGTTTCCTCTGGGTACTCCCGCAGTCCAAAAACATGCCGATTGGAGACTCTAAATTGTCCCATAGGCATGAGTGTGTGAACGAGTGGTGTGTGTCCCCTGTAATAGATTGGTGGCCTGTCCAGCGTGTATTCCTGCCTCTCGCCCAGTGCACGCTGGGATAGGCACCCCCCGCGACCCTGCCTAGGGTAAACGGATATAGATAATGGATGGATGGATGGCGTTTAGGGGCTGGTGACAGAAGAGCAGTTTCACGTGCTGAAATCCTCAGCACCGCCTCTGTGTTCTGCCTCGGTGACGATTAAGACAAATAGAATGTGGAACGGGAGCAGAACCTGGCAGAGTAATTTAAACCCAGACGCTCCGCTCGTGACCTTTACTCACATCTAACGACTTCTTTCTCCCCCTCCAGCTCAGGTGTCACGGCGACAGCGTCAGAGAGCCGGGCCGAGGCCAGCTAACATGCACGCGGGCGGCCAGCGCTGGATCCGGAAGGGGCCCAAGACAGACCGTCCGAGAAACGGGAGGAAGATGCTCGACCCCTAAGGACAAAGCCCTTGGAAGCCAGACAGCAGCCGCAGACGATCTCGCCATGGACGCCTTTCTCTGTGGAGGCTTCCGGTCCCGTTCAGTAGAGCACGCGCCCTAGAGCATCATGGGACCGGGCGGGCCTTGAGCAGCGGGCGGACACGCTAACGGACGGGCCGTCGGGATGCGGACGCAGCGCGGGAGGGGCGGCTGAAGGATGTAGCGGGGGGGGGGGGGCCGCGCCAGCAGCTGGGTGTCCCGCGAATTCACGCCGAGACCGCCAACATGGAGACGGGCGCGCCGTTCCCCGTCGAGGTCTACGAGAACGGCACCGACCGGCACAACGCCACCGCCGCCTGCAACGCCACGGCCGACGCCGCCAGGAGCGCGGACGCCTACGCCGTCGGCCTCTTCCTCTCCTGCCTCTACACCATCCTCCTCTTCCCCATCGGCTTCATCGGCAACATCCTCATCCTGGTGGTCAACTTCAACCACCGGGAGAAGATGACCATCCCGGACCTGTACTTCGTCAACCTGGCCGTGGCCGACCTCATCCTGGTGGCCGACTCCCTGATCGAGGTCTTCAACCTGAGCGAGAAGTACTACGACATCGCCGTCCTCTGCACCTTCATGTCCCTCTTCCTCCAGGTCAACATGTACAGCAGCATCTTCTTCCTCACCTGGATGAGCTTCGACCGCTACGTGGCGCTGGCGGGCTCGGTGAGCAGCGGCCCGCCCCGCTCCATGCAGCGGGCCAAGCTCAGCTGCGCCCTCATCTGGGCGGCCTCCATCCTGGCCACCCTGCTGCCCTTCAGCATCGTGCAGACCCAGCACACCGGCGAGGTCCACTTCTGCTTCGCCAACGTCCCGGAGATCCAGTGGCTGGAGGTGACCATCGGCTTCGTGGTGCCCTTCTCGGTCATCGGCCTGTGCTACTCGCTGATCGTGCGCGTCCTCATGCGGGCGCAGAAGCACCGGGGCCTGTGGCCGCGGCGGCAGAAGGCCCTGCGCATGATCGTGGTGGTGGTGCTGGTCTTCTTCATCTGCTGGCTGCCCGAGAACGTCTTCATCAGCATCCAGCTGCTGCAGGGTGCCGGCGACCCCGCCGGCCAGAGCGCCAGCACGCTCTGGCACGACCACCCGCTCGCCGGCCACGTGGTCAACCTGGCCGCCTTCTCCAACAGCTGCCTCAACCCCATCATCTACAGCTTCCTGGGCGAGACCTTCCGGGACAAGCTGCGGCTCTTCCTGAAGAAGAAGGTGGGCTGGCCCGTCATCTACCGCTTCTGCCACCACACGCTGGACCTGCGCATCCCCGACCGCAGCGACGTGTCCGAAGTTTGAGGGGGCCCCTTTCGGGAACCCCGCTGAGGGGCCCCTTCCGAAACCCCGCTGAGGGGCCCTTCGGGAACCCCGCTGAGGGGCCCTTCGGGAACCCCGCTGAGGGGCCCCTTCCGAAACCCCGCTGAGGGGCCCTTCGGGAACCCCGCTGAGGGGCCCCTTTGGGAAACCGCACAGAGGGGCCCTTCGGGAAACTGCGCAGAGGGGCCCTGACGCGCAGACCTCTATCGTGCGGGGTCGAAACCGCACTCAGGAAGAACCGAGGAGGGGAATGGGAGTGGGAGTGGGGGGGGGACGGGGGGGGGGGGCGAAAACAGCCTCAGCCGACCGCGACCGGTCTTAATTGAGATTGGCTTAATCTCCGGCGCGGCTTAAGGAATTAGGCTCTTCGTGAACGGCTGGCCTGCGAGCTGAATGGGACGGAACCGCCGGAGGGACGCCAGGGTTTAACTGTCCTTAGCCGGCGCAGCGGAAGCTAACTGTTTTCTTTTTCTATATTTAAATAATGTCAGAATGAAACTCTTGAGCTGAGCACGTCGTTCTCAGACTAAAAAAAAAACTTTCGGAAAACTGTAGACCGTGGAAAGACAAGGTAGGATAGACAGTTTTGTCTGACTTTCTGCTGTCCTGTGGCTTTGCGGGATTGTTTAGTGAACTGCTTTTACAGGGATCCAAAAACATATCAAGTGGACGTAAGCTAGCTCCTTGCACCAAATACAGGACAGGGAGCTCAGAGACCCTGTGATTGGGGAACAAATCAAAAGCTAACGCAGAACTGGTGGCTATCACAATAACATTGTACTGTACAGGTGACCATGAGCAATGTACTATAAGACAAATCTATTTAAAGATGTACATAGTTATTGCAAAGGTACCCATACATATCTACCAACCTATTTTCAAAACAATAAAACCTGTACCTTTTAAGATATATGATATATAGTACATATATAATTTATTGACAGTATCTGAAAAATACGGGACAAGCCAGGTTCCTCCTGGGTAAAAAAATAACATTGTTTTATTACCTGTTTTATTTTTTCTACTGTCTAACAGTGATTCAACAGAGGTAGTAGCACTGCACTGCACAGACAGTACATTTGGTTGACGTGGACCAAACTTACTGTAATAAACTGTCGGTTTCTTTTTGATTGTCAAACTAAATTTCTGAATCACCAAGTGAATTGGCTGCTGTAGCCATTTATGGTCAGTTAAGCAATGATTCCCTCTGGTCATGATATGAAATTGTTTCTCGTGTTTCTCATTCCGAGTCTGACGTCTCCCAACAGAAACCAAGCTGGAAGAACATCTAGTGTAATTTCTGTGTGTAGCTGTGGAATTGCAAAATGCCACATATAGCTCATCTGAGTGAATCTGGAATGCTTTGGCAATGGTCACCAAGGGTGAGTGTCATAAGCTTGGCCTGAAAAAAAGCAGCTGGTCAAAATAAAAGGAAACAGAATGTTGACAAAAAAAAAGCACTTGGTTCTGAAAGGATCCATTTCAGTTCATTTCCGTAATTCCCAACTTCACGACTTTGCGTAAGCAATGAGAAGTGCTGCTTTTAGGTTGGAGAGTTTTTTAGATTGAATCTGAAGCTGGACAGTGTGAAATGCAGCGCTTATCTGATCATGTGATAGCTGGATGTCCAGATTGCAGTTTTAGTGGAAGGCAAGCATCTAAACTTCCAACGGCCCTCGTGTCAGCTCAAACGGAAGACCGTGCTAAGGAGCAGGTGGGATGGAAAGTGGTCGAAGAAGTGAATCGCATTATTCATTGAGACTTGGAGGGCTCAGAATCAATCAGGTACCTGTCCAGCCCTGTCCACTCTGATTTATTACTGCCGTCAACAGTATTTCTTGTCATCTTTCTCACAAGTTTGTTTATCCCCTTAATTCAAACAGTATTTCTAGAAATCTTCCCAACAAGTTTATCTATCCCCATAATTCAAACAGTATTTCTAGAAATCTTCCCAAGTTTATCTATCCCCATAATTCAAACAGAATTTCTAGCAATCTTCCCAAGTTTATCTATCCCCATAATTTAAACAGCATTGCTAGCAATCTTCCCAACAAGTTTATTTTTCCCTTTAATTTAAACAATATTTCTAACCTATCTGCATTCAATCAACACTTGTATTTATCTTTGACTTTCGAATGTATGTGTTACTCTAAAACTGGATAAAAGTGTTTGCCAGTTTCAGAAGTCGCCAAATGTTTTGCGAAGACAAAAACAGCCCTTACATTTAAGTGTGAGTCAAAGACGAGGCCAAATGTTTATGAAGGAGAGAGCTGTTTGTTAAAGAATGAATGTGGAAGCTGGGGAGAGAGAGGAGCTGAAATGCATTGAAAAGGCACGACCAGCACCTGCCCTTCTATCGCTAATGAGTGTCTGTAATAAAGAGGAGTACAGATGACAGTAAATCCCTGTAACCTGAGAGGCTGGGGGCCTTGCAGACTGCCTGTGTTGTGCTGTGCGTGAGACTGGGTGTGGCCTGTTCTCCCGAAACGCGCAAGTCCGCCCTCTGCACTCTCTCAAAGCCCCAGAATGGGAATTACTGCCTGTCTCAGCTCAAATCATTCATTCAGCTTAATCTTATTAATTTATTTAATCTTATTGCATACTGTAAGTTCGACATCAGATCAGGAAGTTATGGCTACATCTGAACACAGTCCTTTGGCCTTTATCCAATCCAACTGCATTGTGCTTTGAGTTTAGCCAAAGTGGCACTTCTTTCATCAATCAAATTTTGGGTTTTGGCAGTGACTAAAATTGAAACAAATTGTGTAGAACAATGAACAAATTTGACACGTGCTTAAAAGTTATTTACATATTTTGGAAAAGTAGTCAGACACAGCATGCGGTGAAGCAGATCTACAGACAGCAGTTATATGCCATATGCAGCTGACAGGACCTGTGATACAGACAGCAGTTATATGGCATATGCAGCTGACAGGACCTGTCATACAGGCAGCAGTTATATGCCATATGCAGCTGAAAGGACCTGTGATACAGACAGCAGTTATATGCCATACGCAGCTGAAAGGACCTGTGATACAGACAATTATATGCCATACGCAGCTGAAATGACCTGTGATACAGACAGCAGTTATATGCCATACGCAGCTGAAATGACCTGTGATACAGACAGCAGTTATTTGCCATATGCAGCTGGAAGGACCTGCGATACAGACAGCAGTTATATGCCATATGCAGCTGAAAGGACCTGTGACTGGCTTATTCCCGCCAGAAAGAAGCGAACAGCTCAAGTGCTTCCACTGTGCATGCCCCGGCATATAGAGACCTGCACATATATGGTCATGAATCCTGGAATCGCGTTTCCACGGCAACGGACTGTGGCCGAGATCATCGCTCCATTGTACCCAAACATAAGGATGCTCAGGGATGCAGTCATGGCAACGTGAAATGAACCATGTTTCAGTTTCTGAAATGATGAATGACTCTTATATCCGCTGAACACCGGTGTCCACTATATTTTTATTACCACTCTTAAACTATCAATGTCACAGGGTGAAATGACATATGAGTGACAGGTATGACAGGGTGAGGTGAGACCCAACGCGACACCTGGCAGCTGTGACCATAACTGGCCAGAACCGCCAGGATCAAAAGGCAACACTGACACCTTTTCAGAAATATTTTTGTAGCACTGACATATTTTTTCATTCATAGTACAATTTTCACACACACATACTTATTTTAGACATACAAGTAGATTGCAAATAACGGTACAAATATTGTAAAATTGTTTTTGAATCGTAGCCGGAGTTACTGCTTATGTGGCGCTGGCGCTGTGAGGCGTTCGCCTCGTGCCTCTCCGGACAGCAGGGATGCGGCCTGCGAGCCCCTCATGGCCGCAGTTTCACTGCTAACGCTACACCCTTCAGCGCATGGACGCCAGTGACTCTCCCCAACCACTAAACGCAAAGCACCGTCTGTCCCCCATACAGCGAACAAGCCCCTTTATATTCATCTGGTAACAGTTTGAAATACGTGACCCAGGCATCAATCCTATTCATGCCCTTCCCTTTTCTTCTGATCACTGTGAGGGTAAGACAGAGGCTGTAATTCAGTTGCCGTTGGTAGTTCGTCTGTCTTCTTCATTTAGAAAGTTCCTGCCACTGACTTTGGAAAGAAAACAGCACAGGGATCTCCCAACACAAGTCAGTTCCCAGCTTAACTTGGGCACTGACTCTCACTAGTCTTTGCCCATTGGCTTCTGGCACTCCTTACCTTCCACAACGCACTCCTCACCTTCCACAACCCACTCCTCATCTTCCACTGCCCACTCCTCACCTTCCACTGCCCACACCTCATATCCCATAGCTCTGCAATAGGAAGAGGAACAGAAACTGTAACATGACTCTTTCAATGTCTCCATCAACAATGAGAAACATATTCCTTTTAAAATTGTAATCATTTTTTATACATTATCGATCTGCAGATTTATTAACAGCAGCAGCATATTCACATTCACCCATGAAATTTATCCAGCAAGAAAACAAAATAAGCCTGACCCCAAGAAGCTGTGTTTCCAAGGGTTTCTTTTCTCCGAACATTACTTTTTTCATCTTTCTATTTATGTTTTGGGTTTGTTGTGGCGTGAGTTTTCGTTTCGTAAGAAATAATAGCCTGAGCCAGAAATGATTATCTCATGCACCCTTCCCCAAGGGGCGAGTAAGCTGATAAAGACCTTAAAATATCTCGTAACTCAATGAGTCCACTGGGAGAAGTGCTTCACATCAGCGCAGATCCCCCACCGGCTCTATGCCCTGCATAAATAAACTGACGTTTGGATTTGCCCAGTGCTGCTGCACTGGCAGCGAGTGTGCTGGGAGGCTCATCCTGTTAAGGGAGTGCTCCAGAGCATGGATGGGTCACATGGTCTGGCACAGGTGTCAAATCCAGACAGGCCATTCAGCTCATCTAGAACGTAAAAGAACATAGGCATACTGTCTCATTCGGTCCGCCGGAGAAGCGGATTGGTCTTGGTCACGCCGACTGGTAGGGAGAGCATACACACCTGGGTTGCATTAAACAATCAGCCCAGATGCTTAAAAGTGTGTTCCTCTCCACAGTTCGGGGCCGAGACCGGGAGCTCACACAGAGAGAGCGAGTACTTATTTCGTTTTTGTTTGTGTGTTCGTCTGAGCACGACAAAAAAATCAACTGCTGCTGAAAATCTGGAGGAGCTCAAGTCAAGTCAAAGCTTATTTGCGCTGAACAGACTTAAAATACCAAAAAAACGAATATAAAAGTAAATAAAAATAAGAATAAAAGGAAGCAATAAACATAGCTCGTCAGCTAAGATCGGCGAACTGAAAAGCTGTCACTCCATTTTGCTTTCTTTTGCCTTCGTTATTTTAGTTTGTTGTTTTAGTTCATTGTTTTTGCTCGGGACCCGTGAGGGGGAAGGGCGAAGCTGTTCTCTTGTTTAATTTCTCGTTGGCGTGGGTGCGCTCTCTCTCTCAATGCGGTAACCAGCGGCGCATTCCCAGAACCGCCGCATCTCCCTCCCAGGGGTCTCACAGCGACGTGTGACACATACATAATGAGGAGAGCGGGCCATTCCGCCCGTTTAGGCTAGCATTTAGCTACAGACAAGAGGGGGAACCCAACACTGTGTCAAACGTGGACTTCAACACCCAGACTGTCTCTGACCCTTACATGACCCGGCAGCTATTAAACACACGGATAACTCTGTGTGTAAAACCATTTCCTCAAGATAGAAGGAAGGCTCCGCACACCAGAAGATGCCTCAAATACGCTTGAAGCGGTAAATTTGACGATGACGAAAACATCAAACGTTTCAGCGTTAGCTTTAGCAGTGTGACGTCGAAATGTTTGTTGTTTTTGTCTTCTGTGAAAATGTAATGATTCAAGCATATATGAGGCATCTTTTGGTGTGCGGCGCCTTCCTTCTTCTTTGATTCATTACTTTTCTGCCATTTACATACCCAGCTTAAGTCTGAGTGCAGTCATTTTTTATTTTTTAAAAATAATTTCCTGAAATCTGTGCAGGATGCACCTTTAGCTAATATCTACCTATGCCCCTGCATTCTACTGATGAATTCCATTTTAAGAGTTTAATTTTACTTTTCCTCCACCCGTATTTTCCGATTTTGTATCTCGCATGAGATACTCCTGTCTTAAACGATTATTTCCCACATAAATTTAGCCGTATTAAATGCCATTTGCCAGGGTTTCTGCCAGCTCTTGGGCTCTGTTTAGTTTCCTCGGTCGACTTTAATAGACTGTAAACGTTTTGCGAACCCCCCTAGGTTTTGTGTAATCTGTAAGCGTAATTGGCCGCTGAGGTCTCTGTAAAGATCGTTTGCGTGGGCTGAGGGACAGCCAAGGCCACAGGCAGCGCAGGACAGGGGCCGGGGTCTGGGAAGGCCGAGCTGAGGAAGCAGGAACTGTTTTTCCAGCTGGGGCGTCCCAGCCTGGGAAACGAGCTCCGTGCATCGCTCGCATAATTGGGAAAAGAGCGGGAAAATATTACGCGCCACTCCTCCGTCGCTCTCTTTCTGTTTCTTTCTCTCTCTCTGTCTCTCTCCCCCTCTGTATCTCTTTCTTCCTCCCTCTCTTTTTTATCGCTCTTTCTTCTAGGTTTTCCTCTCCCTCCCTCTCTCCCCCTCTCTCTCTCTCCCCAAATCTTCCTCTCTGTATCTCTCTCACTCTCGTCCCCCTCCTTCTCTGTCTGTCCTCCCTCTCTTCCCTGTCTTCTCCCTTTCTATCCCACATCTCCTTCTTTCTGTCTCCCTCTTGCCTCCCTCCCCCTCCCCCTCCCCCTCTCCCTCTCTCTTTCTCATGAACCCTTCACACATTGCCCCCCCCCCCCCCCCGTAGTGAAATATCAGTCTTAATTGTCTGTGAGGGAAAGCGCTCTGAACGCGTCCGCTGTGTCCCGCCCGTCAGGGCATCTCTCTGACAGGAGCGTGGCGGAGCGGAGGACCGCGCCCCGTCTCCGCCTTCAGGGGCCGGTTCCCCTCGGCAACGCCTGGGCGACGTTCAGATGAGAGAGAAGCGGAGCGTGCGGGGAGAGAAGCTCGCAGACGTGAGTCACAGGGAGAGGCAACAGGAGGGGAGTCATAATGCAGTGAGGGCTGACAGTTCCGCAGTGAGCGGAATGAAGACAAACGGACGAACAGACACACCGACAGACAGACACACAGACTCACAGACACACCGACAAACAGACAGACAGACACACAGACTCACAGACAGACAGACACACAGACAGACAGACACACAGACAGACACACAGACTCACAGACAGACAGACACACAGACAGACACACAGACTCACAGACAGACACACAGATAGACAGATACACAGACTCACAGACAGACAGACAGACACACAGACTCACAGACAGACAGACAGACAGACAGACAGACAGACAGAGCCAATTGTCTTCTGGCACAGCTTGAATGGAGACAGTGAAGGGGGGATCTGCACAATGCAACATGCACTATCACACACACACACACACACACACACACACACACACACACGAAAGAGAAAGGGGGGAGAGAGAACGAGAGAGAGACAGAGAGAGAGAGAGAGAGGAATTTCTTAGCAGGGAAGTATTGCCCCCACTACAATGTGTAAACCTCCCTGTCTCCAGTCACAAACATGACATGCTGTTTCTCAAATTACAGAGGACAAACTACACATTTTCTCATTTAAATGAAAGCCGCTCTCTCCGCCCCCAACTGTTTTTCCAAAATACACAGAAGATGATAGCCGTATTTTACACAAGCATCTCCGGGAAATCCATATGTACGTCTGCAGTTCAGCCCGTAGCTCTAACCCTGGCTCTCTACAGCATAAACAAGCCCACGTTATGACACAGCACAGAGCTAATGAATCCATACTGTAAGACTATATTATAGCTGAGCACAGTGTACATTTATCCATACAGTAAATCTCTGCAATAACAGAGCACAAAGCTAATTTTATCCATACAGTAAGACTCTGTTATAACAGATCACACCGTCAGTTTGTTCGTAAGATAAGTGACCCGTTAGAGCACAGTGGTAACTCAACCCATACAGCAAATCAGAAACATTCACTGTTCATTTTTAAAAAATTTCCATTACTCTACAAATTACACAGTAATTATCTCTGATCTGGTCTCGTGTTGTGAAGGAGACACGTATTCAGACTTAATTAAGCCAGAGCAGAGCAGAAAATCCCCTCCAAAGCATACAGTAATCAGCACCTCCTCTTATCTCCTGCTGTTCTTACACTCCTCACACGCACAATTCCACAAAGCCAAACAGTGAGGAGGCCGGCTGACTCTGACATGGAGCGGTTACACGTGTTTTCAGTCACTGGTAGCACATTTAGGTGTATTTTCTCAAACTCTGACTTTATTTACAGTTGATTTTGTCAATGTGTAGCTCAGGCATTGGGGCGGCAGTGTAGTATAATGGGTAAGGAACCGGTCTTGTAACCTAAAGGTCCAGGTTCGATTCTCGTGTTGGACAGTGCCGTTGTACCCTTGAGCAAGGTACTTAACCTGCATTGCTCCAGTATATATCCAGCTGTATAAATGGATGCAGTGTAAATGCTATGTAAAATGTTGTGTAAGTCACTCTGGATAAAAGCGTCTGCTAAATGCCTGTGATGTAATGTAACGCATACACCTTGGTGTTAGGCCTCCTCCCACGTGCAAGATTCTGTGAGGTTTGATTGTGCTTGTGTTTGAGTACATGCTTGTATTTGAGAGGAGAGTGCATGCTTGTGTTTGACAGGAGAGTGCATGCTTGTGTTTGACAGGAGAGTGCATGCTTCTGTTTGAGAGGCGAGTGCATGCTTGTGTTTGACAGGAGAGTGCATGCTTCTGTTTGAGAGGCGAGTGCATGCTTCTGTTTGAGAGGCGAGTGCATGCTTGTGTTTGACAGGAGAGTGCATGCTTGTGTTTGACAGGAGAGTGCATGCTTTTGTTTGAGAGGCGAGTGCATGCTTGTGTTTGACAGGAGAGTGCATGCTTGTGTTTGACAGGAGAGTGCATGCTTCTGTTTGAGAGGCGAGTGCATGCTTGTGTTTGACAGGAGAGTGCATGCTTGTGTTTGACAGGGGAGTGCATGCTTGTGTTTGAGAGGAGAGTGCATGCTTGTGTTTGACAGGGGAGTGCATGCTTGTGTTTGACAGGAGAGTGCATGCTTGTGTTTGACAGGAGAGCGCATGCTTGTGTTTGACAGGAGAGCGCATGCTTGTGTTTGAGAGGGGAGTGCATGCTTGTGTTTGACAGGGGAGTGCATGCTTGTGTTTGAGAGGAGAGTGCATGCTTGTGTTTGACAGGAGAGTGCATGCTTGTGTTTGAGAGGCGAGTGCATGCTTGTGTTTGACAGGAGAGTGCATGCTTGTGTTTGACAGGAGAGTGCATGCTTGTGTTTGACAGGGGAGTGCATGCTTGTGTTTGACAGGAGAGTGCATGCTTGTGTTTGACAGGAGAGTGCATGCTTGTGTTTGACAGGAGAGTGCATGCTTGTGTTTGACAGGAGAGTGCATGCTTGTGTTTGAGAGGGAAAATGAAAAAATGTAAAAACGCTTAAAAATCATGAATACCTGAAATTCTGAAACAGGCAAGGCATTGCAGCTAAATAGGTTCCAAGATAAGCCATAATTTTGGAGGCCACGGTTTAGAGCTCTTCACCAGGTTCGGGACACAATCAATCTTCGTGACTTTTTTTTCCACTGTGGGTTATAAAGAGGGCAGTAGTGTACTGTGCATAGTACACTGACATTCTACCCATAAACAAAACAAATAGCCTGGATTTCTTTAGTGAGCTTATCCACCTCTATGAATTAACCGAATGGAGCGTTTGAAAGTCGCCCTGTGCAACCCCATGCCTCAAGACCTGCCGTAAACAATCAATATGGTGTCCTACTTTCAGGTTGGCACTCACAAGATGTGCAGATTGGACCAGACATTCCCGTCTGGCCTCTGACATAATCAGCATGGCATGCTACGTTCTGTGACGTCCATTTTGGTGGCTCGAATAAAATCTTGAGTCATCGCTGTAGAACGCTTGGCACTTGGTGTTTCTGGGGCGTTTCTGCCACCGTTTCATTCTGATTGTCTGACGAACAGAGGAGAGGGCTGGTGACCGGCGCGTTCCTGCTCTACACAACGACCGTGCGGTCCTCACATCGCACCAAAGAAATGACAAAACACCGAAACGCTTCTTTAGACGCTCGGTGTGAATTTGATGCGAGACCTGGCACGGCGGACAGCGACTGTACAAATAAAGAGGTGCCGGTTACACAAGCCTCCTCCTCTGGGAGGCTTGGAGACACTTTTAATGACGTAGCCGTCCGATCTTATCATTCTCGGCAGTGGCTGCGAAGGCCTGTATTTATTTGGAGTATAAATACAGGCGTTAGGTACCAACGACACCTCTGAGCGGGGTGTGCTCAGCTTCACTGTCAGACCGAGTGTTCTGTGCGAAATCCGCCCGGTCGGAGGACTTCTACCCGCAGCCGAGTTCACCTGGTTTTGCGGTGGACTAACGTAAACTCTGCTAGAGTTCATTTTAACACCGGCGGTTTGTGTCGGAGCTTGCGATTCCGCGCGCGACGCCGCGGGCGGAGTGGGCGGAGCGGGCGGAACGGGGCTCTCCGGGAGGAGAACCTGCGGGAGGGAGAGTAATTAAGAGGGGGAAATGCATAATCCTAAGAAAACACTTGCGGGGCGCGGAGTCTGTTGAATAATGGCCGGGGCCCCTGATTGCATTTGTGAATTAAAATCCCGAGCTGCAAGAAAAGGAAAAGAAGGGCCCAACTCCTGATCTCGCAGAAAACATTATGAAGTCATGCAGGGGAGCGCGTGGCTCAAGACAGGCCCGAGCTGCAATTAATTCACGCTCTAAGAATGTCCTTAATTGTCTTCATTTGCAAAAATGTTAGCCGTGAAACACACAGCCTACACTGCCTTGTCTGCAAACCCGTATAAGACAAGTGTGTGGGCAGAGAGGAGAATGGGAGTAAGAGTTAATTAATTCCAACAAATGTGTGAATAATTGGTGTGGCTGACAGGTATAAAGCTTGTGTTAACACACACACAATCTGCTGACCTTACTTAATCTGGAAGAACAGAGAGGGGTCCAACTGGCCTGATGATCTACTGTAACTCCAGAAGAGCAGAATACAAAAGCTACAACTGCACATTCAGTGAGACCATAATCTCCCTTTATAGCACTGAAATGCAGCCAGCACGCTGCTTATTCTAGGTTTGAATCACACAACCATAATACATAACACCTGCATGATTCACTCACAGAATCACATATTGTGTGACAAATACAATTTCACACACTGACAAAAACAAACCTGACACAGGCAAAACAAACCTCACATTAGCCAAAAAAAAAAAACCTCACACTGGCCAAACAAACCTCACACTGGCAAAAACAAACCGCACACTGGCAAAAACAAACCTGACACAGGCAAAACAAACCTCACATTAGCCAAAAAACAAACCTCACACTGTCATAGCCCAATCCCAGTCATAGCCTATGAGTGTTTTGATAATAATGTTTTAGTGACAAAAATAGTGACAAGGTGACAAAGATAGGAAAGAAAAACACTTCAAATAAAGGACAGCCAAGTCAAAACACTTACGTGTCTGGACTTGACTGTCCTCTATTTGAAGTGGGAGAGGGCAATTATTTTCACGGTCGCACACCCGGTCGCAGACCCCCCCCCCCCCCCCCCCCCCCCCCGAGATTCCCCATCCTACTTAATAGGGAAATGTCCTTGTTAATAAAACCTCTGACTTGCTCCCATAAATGATTCTCTTTTAAATATTAGCATCAGACGGACCTACACAACTTCATCCATCAGATGGAGCAATACTGGAATTTGTCTTGACTGTAAATTGTACCAAAATTGGAAAATTACTTGGACAAAATTAAAGCATTGAATAAATGCTCAGCTTCTTCACTGAAAAAAAAAATCCTAAGGAACTTATAAACACATATTTATGTTGTCATTTATTTTATCATGGTTCTTTCATTTAAAAATCATTGACAATATAATTGTAATGTCAGTTTTCCAGGGAAAATGTCATATAATCCAACAGACAATTTTAAATTATTTTAAATGCTCAGTAAAGTACTATGCTAGAAATGTGTTGCATAATATATTTTTATTGCAACTTATATTTACAGGGGAAGGGATGGGTGTTACAGATATGACTATAATATCAGATTTGGTCATATCTGGTAGACATTTTGTCATACTGCCCTTTCTGCGCCAACATTTTCTCTACAGCGTCACAAAATTAGGTTTACAAGATGGCTGACAGTGCTACGCAAATGTCACCTCGTTAAAAGAAATGAAACTGACAGAAAGCAGGCTCAGATCCATGTGAGCGTGAGCACTTGTCCTTTCCTGATTCTTTTACGTCGTCTCTCCAAAAGTGTTTCATGTGAGGAGGAATAACTGTCAAGCTGAAAATGAGCAGCAGGCCACTCCTGGGATAGAAGGGATGCCAAGCGTAATCCCTGTTTATGCGGACATGATCATCGCGGATGATAAACAGCGATGCGTCTCAGTGTCTGGCATAATTCAATACGGCACAGCTGCGAGAAAATCAAGATCCATGGAACCAATAAACAGGGAAACAAATTCAAATAAATTTCCAGCAAGGCCCACGCAATCGTCACGTGTGGAATTTATAGCACATGGAATTTATCACACTGTGATTTGCATCGAAGTCTCAGATGTGTTACAATCCATTCAGTGCTGATCAGAATTTGACTGAAAATTATGATTTGGTAAGTATTATGAGGTGTTGTGGGGAAAAAATGTAGGTCTATGTGGTTTTTGGGTAGGCTATACATCAGACAAATAAAAGGTAAAATCCAGGCAATTTTCAATCATTAATTTTGAAGGAAAAGCCTCATTAACATAGTTTCATCACCTTGGATGATGAAGATGATCATGATAATTAACAGCAATAATGACAACAGCCTAGTAATGAAAAAATAAATACTTTCATCCAATAATTCTATGCGCTCAGTGCGTGAAGAGATGAAGGGAGCTAATGCCCCCTAGTGGCACTGAACCAGTGGTGTCAAACTTCAGGCTCGGAAGGGCCCCATTGTCTACTGGTTTTCGGTGCAGTTCAACACGAATTATTAACTTAAGTCATTGGTTGGTTAAAGAATTCACACACCTTGGTTTCATGGTGTTGATTGGCTGTTGATTGAAAAGAAAACTACAAATACCTGCAGACACTGCTGTCCCCGGGACTGGAGTTTGACACTCCTGCATTGGACCGAGAGAGTTATGACAAATCTCAGCTGTTGTGAGGTGGAAAAACGTGAAAAGCAGTTCTACGTTTTGTGTGCACATGACAGATTAATATGTTCAGTCCCTTGGAAGAAGAAATAAGAAGTAAGTAGGCTAATAAAATATTATAAACTAAATAAATGTAAATTGTGATCGCGGCCTGGGGGTTCGGGGAGTGGGTGGTCGCGATGGAAATTTTATTTTAAACAATTTAGGCATGTCTGTAGTCGTAAACTGTTTAAATTACATTCATAACTTAATCGAGTCTGATACAATTAAAACCAAAGTACACGCTGCCCGATGCTACATTCATATCACTTACGATTGTAACAGAGGTGTGGAATAATTGTAACCGTACATGAAAACGACCTATAATGTGCGTACGCAGGTTTTTTGTGCATGTTAATCAAGGAAACACATTTCCGATTGTAACGACCAGCCTCATTCTCGGATTATGAAGCATGGGTCTTTATTCATAAAAGACTGTAGTAAACATTGACAAACAAGCAACTTCGTAACTTTCTGTGTAGTGAGTTGTGGTAACGTTAAAACCAACGAGGAAAGTTGTTTTTGTTTGTTTCTTAACATCCAGGTAAGCTTTTACAAAGCAAATGGCTTACCATACAGACCAACCTGGAGTGTGCTTATTGTAAACGCCTGTGACCGGGTGGCTGTTTCTTTTCCATTAATCACTTGGAGCATGCCGATGATGAAGCTATGTAAACGCATCACGCAAATTAGCCGAACCGTTTGAACATTAAACGATAAACTAACTTAAAAAGTTACGTTGATAAGTTGAATGGATTTCTTTAATATATTAAGCACCGTTTAAAATGCCTAAGGTCTCCCCAAAACGACACTATGTACTGATGGTTTTATATGTAAATGATATGTTGATCTATTGTCCCTAATCTCCAAATCTGACCTCCGTAAATACACTCGTTTTGTTTTTAGGTGGAATTCTGTAAATATATAACAGAAAAAAGAACGTCGTTTTTCGTAGCAACTCGGAGGCAACTGAACTGCTGTTACATATTGTTAGATTTATACGTACGGGGGCATGTTTTTATTTATTTATTTATTTTCATATAGTATCCAATTCCTTTCCAAGGACAGCATGATTTAATTTATTGTAGATAAAATGAAGCCTTATATCCAAAAAATTACTTCCGGAACAAATTTTTGCTTAGCTCGCTCAAAAACATTATTTTGGAAATATTTACCGCGAAAGTGGTAGAGGACTGTAGTTACACTGTACATTAAATTATTGAGCGTGTTCATTTATAGCTACTCTCCCCTGTGTGCCTTATTCCGGAGATCACCCTGGCGCACGTGAGCTTGCTGTCAGCTGAGAGAAAACGGGATCCCATCTGTCAGCTGACTCCACGTCTGACAGTTTCAGAGAGCATGCTAGGAGTCATCTGTTACTGGTTTTGTTTAAAATGGTCACTTCGTCTCAGTAGCATTTATTGTAAGTATCCGTTGCTTGTACTTTTAGTCGCATGCAGAGCAGATTAATGAACCATGTGTATATTCATTCCCAGAGACAAGAAAACACCTGCAAATGGTTTTCTTGCTACATATTATAGTACACCTCACTTTTTGTCCCTGTCACTCACTGGTATTGTTCTGATGGATGTTCAATACAGTGTTCATTACTTAACTTTCACCGTTTGCTTCTGTTGTAGTAAAACTAAACGTGATTTTGCTCAAACATCACTAGTCTGTAAAGAAGCATGACAACGCGTATGCATGCAAACGTTGACTGTACGTTCTGAATGCTGAGTATCCTAATGGATCACAATAGCCTACTCATGATGGTGGAGTGTGTCCTGTTGCCGGAAACTAGAGGGCTGTGGGTTCAAGCCCAGGGTTGTTGTACTGAACCTTGAATAGTTCCAGTTAATATCCTGCTGTTTGTAATGGAGTGTGTTGCTTTGGAAATAGTGAATATTTTGAAGACCACTTGAAGGTTTGGAGAGAATTCATAATGCTGTATAATGGAGAACGGGCATCTAATCACTCAGATACCAGGGGAACATGAACAGCAGTTTGTCAGACAAGGCACCCCATGATCACCGCACTTTTTTTCCCAGGTTCTGCACAGGATGAAGGTTGCATGGTTCCATTATCCGAGGCAAGGTAAGACCACACAGCGTGATGCAATGCAGAGGATAAAAGAAGGACCGCTTATTGGTAGTTAGTTGTGGTCACACCGTTGTAAAGGTGCTTAAGCGCACCAAAATCTGTAGACTTTTATTTTTTAAAACATATGGCCACATTTTTGCTGACAAACTCAAGTAAAAATGAAAGATTAATCTCACTTAAAGCTTTTTAAAACTCGCAATGAAGGAAAATTAGGAAATGTGACATCTGGATTGAGTTAAATAGGGATCTGGTCATAGGTGTTTATTGGTAGAAAAGGTCAGCAGATTTATTTTTTTTTTAATTACAATTTTAATTTATAAGGAACATTGCAGATACTTTAAGTCTACATGCTCTATGGGACAAAACTCTTGGGCAGTGCCGTCATTTGCACTTTGACCAGTCTTGGACAGAAGACTGTTGCTCTTTCAAAGTTGTCATTAGCTTCGTGGTAGCTTCTAATGCAGCAAGTCTGCTTGTTTGAGAAAAATTAAGACCCCAGGTATAGCATGTGACCACTTTTCTACCATATAACAGAATCTAGTCAAAGGTCATCAAAATCACCAAGGCTGCCATCCCATGTATTACCCTATTCTTTACTTAAAATGTAAGCACTTTCATGGACAATATCACAGAGCAAACAGTCAATTGAAATTCTACGAGAATCTCAAGGTGAGGTAGTAAGAAAGTTTATTTACAACCCGATACTCATGAGAGAAAAAGAAAAAAAAGCTTACAAGTCCAATAATTTATCCCCTTTCATGCATGCAATCTAGTCTACAGCACAATAAGTCAGAGGTATAATTTTGGATACAAACTGACTTAAAAACCTGAGGGAGTTTGAAGGAATGTTTTACAAAATGTCTTGCTACTTTTTGCATTTGTAAACCACTATCCTTTTTTCTATCAATACTAACAAAATACAAAATAAAACCTCAACCTCCACACAAAACGGTGTTCGCAGGTCAATATAAGATTTTAAAAGTCCCCAAAGTCGATTAAAAAAAAAAAAAAAAAAACAGAAAATTTTAAAAATTAAGCGCGTTCGCCTCGGATTCGTCGGGCCAGTTGGATGTCCTTGGGCATGATGGTCACCCTCTTGGCGTGGATGGCGCACAGATTGGTGTCCTCAAACAGACCCACCAGGTAAGCCTCGCTGGCTTCCTGCAAGAGAAGAAACAGGAAACGAGGTCAAATGGAGGAAGTTCGGCATGTGCAAAGTTCATTTTCTCCTCCTGGCAGCAAATGACCTACAATCTAATTTGCATGTCAAACCTTTGGAACAAAAAGGGTATGCACTGTTGTGCAACAGTCAAAGGCAGCGTGCTGTTCCATGAGCTACGATATACTTTCACAGAAAACCTTGTACTCGTATTCTGAGTAAGTAGTGCGATGGTGTCTTCCCTAGCCACCACTAGGGGTGCTGTCAATGCTTGAATGAGTAAAGTTTAAAGAAAATTTGAAAGGAAACCAAAACATGGGGTGTTTGCCACAAGTTTGCAGACGCGCTTGCAACGTTTCGCGAAACCGTAGAAGCAATGCGCTAAGCCGCAGTGCCATGCAAAAAACAATGTCCATCTGAGCCGCTCGGGCTGTTCTGCTTACATGAGTTCATCCATTTCATGAGAATCAACGAGAGCTGTTGATTCACATGAAATCCCACCCTCCACCCCAGCCCCCCTCCCCTGAATAGGCTTTGATTGCATGTTTTACGCATAGCCATGATGTACAGCCTACAAAAATCTGTATGCATCAGTTTGGTTCATTTTAAATCCTAAATAACGTGTGCAGCCAAAAATAAATAAGCGAGCGTACCTGCAGAGCACCGATGGCCGCGCTCTGAAACCTGAGATCGGTCTTAAAGTCCTGGGCGATCTCCCTGACCAGGCGCTGGAAGGGCAGCTTGCGGATCAGAAGCTCGGTGGACTTCTGGTAGCGTCGGATCTCTCTCAGGGCCACGGTACCGGGCCTGCGGGTCACAGAAGGGGGAAGACAAGTGAAGAAACACAAACGGAATCTCTTCCCAAATGCAATCAACTGGACGTGTTATAGCAAGCCAAAGAAACGCAGAGTACTGCAGCTCGCATTCAGTTTATTGCATGCAGTCGTGTAGTGAGACTGGTTTCCAAGGTGACATGCTAACAGGGATTGGCTGTGTATTAAGTTTAGGAAGGTGGTTACTGCAGCGCGCATTTGGAATTCCGTATCTAGCCCGTCCCCTGGAATTCTCCCAGTCCAGTGTTTATGTATCCCCGCTGCAGTGAACATGAGGAGTTCAGATTTAAAACGGTGTAGACATGGCTAAAGCAGAGAACGGAGTAGTTAACTGACATTTAAGTGTCTTAATTGACAATATTGTCCTTAAAAGTATAGCGGTTTGAGTACATTTTGGGGCAATGCAAAATGCATGCAAACGCCATCAGGCTTTTAATAACAGGGTGAATAATAATTTAAAGAACAATTCTGAAAATACAGTACTATAAAGTGCTGTTAACTTAATAGTAAAAACGGGTCAGCAGGTTTACCTAGTACGCAAAGTATCCCCTAGGTGGCGTTTAAAGCATGCTGCAGTCAGGATTAGGATGCAACTTCAAACGAGTTGAGACTTCAGGCAATTTAGAATTGATCGTTCTTTACTTCGGGGAAATACGGGAAGTTCTCACCTGTATCTGTGGGGTTTTTTCACCCCGCCGGTAGAGGGGGCACTCTTCCTCGCGGCTTTAGTGGCCAGCTGCTTCCTGGGCGCTTTTCCACCAGTGGATTTACGGGCAGTCTGCTTGGTACGAGCCATCGCTTCTTGGTGCTTCTATGTACCTGGAAATTTTAACGGGCGTTACAGCGTTACAATGGTTACCGGAAGAGTCGCCCAGATTAGATTTAACAGAGACCACGAAATAGATCAGTCTCTGTATCCCATGATAATCCTGAACTGCCCACAAGTACCAAAGACTCTTCAGGGGCTGCGCCGATTGGAACGGGCTACATGTGCAATTGATTTCACAAAGGAGTACAAAATGGCGGAATAAACCCAGCTATACTAACTATATATTTAAAAAATCAAACTGGATACAGTTTTAGCCATCTGAAATGTCAGATTTTCTTAATCGCTCAAATCAGTCGAGTCAATCTGACCAGTAAATTTACAGGTAAGGCTGTACAGAAAACAAATTACCAAAACAAACTCTATATTGCTGAGGTTAGTCCAGCCAGCTTCACAGCTGGATAACTTTCCGCTAACGTTTCCTTTTTTATCCTCCGACTGGAATCCAGCTTTATCGAGGTAGGGTTCAGTCATAATTTACAGGATGAAAATAAATTAGCATGTCACTATAGTAATTTATTTCCCACAAAAGTGGCACTAAATAATAAACCAAAATATTTTGCCTTCTTGTTTAGTGGATGGAAAATGGCGGATGGCATACATTTAGGTCTCCTGCCAGGGTAAAGCCATCTTGCTAACAGTAGCTAGCTAGCAGCCAGCTGTCCAAGCAGCCTACAGCGGGCTGGAAACTGAAAGTACCCGGGAAAACGCCGTTACCGGGCGGGAATAAGGGCAGTGAGTGAATCATCTAACGTTACTCAGGAAGTCAGTGTTGGCATTACAGCTAGATGACATTTACCAACGGCCAAGCAACCTGGGTGCCAAACATAAGCAAATGAGCGCGCCAGCTTTTCAGATAGACAGAGCTTGTACTGCCTGCTAGAGTAGCTAACGTTATAACATTAGACTAGGTCTTTCTGCCAGAATTAGTTAGCCCGCCAACACAAGATAGCCTAACGGTCTACCACAAGCATGCAACGTTATGGGTTGAAACCATGCCACAATGACGAGTTATTCGGACGCAATAAGCTCGCACACATGCATCAATCCTCTATTACCAGGTTTGTTTTCCAAATGCGGTACACAGCAGTCGAGCTGAAACTACCTATTTAAAATGGCGTCTCAGATGAGAAAAAGCCATCAAATGCTTTGTCTGACTGAAATGTGCCGTTAGCTAACAACTGTTAGCACTCCAACATCCGACTGAGTTGTGACTAGGAAGCCGTGCACACCAAACACAAACGCACGTTCGTGCAGCGAAATCGCAGTATAAATTTTAAAACAGGGCCCTAAAAAGAAACATATTTGGTTGCATTTCACTTGCACGCTGACGGCTACATCCAAGCATTAAACACAGTTAGCCAATGCTACCTCACCAAGGTGACAATCTTGCGAGCCGGAGCACCAGTAGAAACAATTTATACAAATTGCTTAAACAGCATTTATGAAGTAGCAAAGCAACGCGTAATTGACAATGAGATGGAATACAGATACAATATTTCTTAATTACCCACCTCTCCAAGGAGTACTCCGCTAGAAAACAAAAATATCACTGTGCCGTTGGAGGGGTTGGGTTTGTATTTATCTTGGAGACTCCCTTCCGTCCCAGCCCCTTGCTCTCTTATTGGCTTACCGCTTTACGTCACGAAGCTAGACACACCTCCTCTTGATTGTTCACGCTGTCGAATTTCATCATAGGAGGGATCGCAAGTTTGAATAATTAGTAATGAGTAATTTTTACAATGTTTATAAAAGACCGTGCTTACAAATTATGCATTGTGGCTGCTCTGCTGTAGGCTACTCCAGGCACGAGACACGTTTTCCGATCTGTCATCTGTGATATTTGAAGAGCATGAAGTTTGTACGAACAAGACAGTGTCAATGCATCAGCTCGGTTGGTTAAAACTCACTGCAAATATGAATAATATAAACTAAGTTCCAACAAAAATGTCATTAATACCTACATGCCAATTATGTGGATTCTATTAACATTCATTAACACCAACAATAATAGCTGAGCTGAGCCATTAAAATATTGCGTTAAACTAACAGAGAATCAAAATATGGATTAGCTACTCTGCACGACAAAGTAAGAAAGGTTATTGAAATCAGTGGCACATCATAGCACTAGCAACTAGAAGAAGAAAAAAAGCACATTGCTTTACAGTTTTGACATATATCCCTTATAGACATGACTATAATAATCAGTCCGAGCTATTCTCAATCAAGGCTCCATGGGTGCGCTACCACTGTTGGAAGACCTCACTAATGGAGCGGTACATCGCGAGCGCATCTTCAGGGACCGGGACGATTTTTTTGCACGTGAGAATGAATGTCTCATGAGTCGATACTGTTTACCCACAGCCATCCTTTCACAGCTTGCCAATCAACTTGTTCAGTTTTGCTGGATACAGTACTGCTGATGGGACCAAACAATAGTTGTATCTTGGCTATACCTCCGTCAACAGCACTTAAATTTACTATTCAGAGAATTATTTTACTTACTTTTCTGCCATTATTTTTCGTTATGTTTTACTACAGTTGGTACTGTGTTATTTAGCAGCAATTTCCAAGCGATTTAAATAGTGAAATAAGATCCATGAAGCCACCATTTTAGGATAATTGAGGGCAATCACTGGGTGGAGTCTTAAAGCTCATTCACATACACATTTAGGGATATTTGCGATTTATAAATGAAATAAGCCTATGAGGGATAAACAAAACTTTTTTCATTCGTACACACATTTTATGAATCATGCATATGCACAATTTAGGTATTGGTCCTATGATAAAATTTAAGATTAAATTACTTCTTGAGCACCTGAGAGTATGTTATAAAACACAAAAAGGCCGCTTTCAGCTTTCAACTTTTCAACAGTGACACCATATATTTAGTAAAGTAGAATTCATATTCATACCTAAACTCAAAAAAGAAAAGAAAAAGAAACTGTATTTACTTAATTCAATTATGGACAGTGGTTGTACAGAATATTATTACGTATGCAAGCTCAACTAATTGAATAGTTATGATTTCAACAGATTAAATTAACCAAACTTAACTTTACCTTGACAATCTAACTCAGTTTTATTAAGCATGTTCATGTAATATTACATATTTGTGACTTAAATAGTTAACTTTCCATTGTTAATTCAACTCACAATGAAGTATGTTCAGATAATTTCTTTTAAGTATTTAAAACAAATTATATACATTTGGTATGCACTTCTGTACATCGCATTGGATAAATGTAATGTAAATGTAATGAAATATAAATTAGCTAAATGTAATTCATTTAAGTGTAACAATATTGATTTCTACATGTTATAAATTCTTAAATTAATCTTTCATGCATCCACTGCCCATAATTTCATTGAGAAATTCACAGATTCATTTTTAATGGAATTGTAAATGGACTGCATTTATATAGCGCTTTTATCCAAAGCGCTTTACAATTGATGCCTCTCATTTGCCAAAGCAGTTAGGGGTTAGGTGTCTTGCTCAAGGACATTTCGACATGCCCAGGGCGGGGTTTGAACCGGCAACCCTCCGACTGCCAGACAATCGGTCTTACCTCCTGAGCTATGTCGCCCATAATATTATACTTTAAGATAATTCAACTCAACTTCAAGTAAATTATTTAAAGGTATTGTAATACAAGTTCTTTACTTACATGACACGCAGCCTCATAATAAAATGAATGTATTTAAATGGAAAATCACTTCACTTCATTTTCAAATAAAAGATGACCACCAGAATGCAAATCATGTTTTGCATCACTGGACAAATGTTGCTGTTCTTAGAAACTATATGAAATGTGTGTCTTTATTGTTTTTTAGTTTTTTTTTTTTACATTTTACATATTTAAAACATATTCCTTTAAAAAGTCAAAAGGAACAAAAAATACATTTAGACATAGACATTCACTAAATTACAAGAAAATAAAAAACACTCAAAAAAAGGAAACCTAATACAAAAAACCATGCATATATTTTAACTAATAATCACAAGACAAAATTATTTTAAGAATATTTACAATAAATACTATTTTCTTTAAAAATAAACAGAAATGCGTGCACTCGGGCATGGGGTGAAAGGCGGGTGCTCCTCCTAGGGGGGTGGACTATATGATCAGTTCTTTCCAGTGGTCCACCCCCCATTTCTCTCTCGCCAGGTCCTTGTTCTTACAAAAGTCCACCAAAACGCCGTCCTGGAGGAGTGTCTGTATTTTCCTCCGGAGAGTGACCAGGTCCACTGCTGTTTTTTGGTAGACCTTGATGTTCCTCGTCTCCCACAGGACCTGCTTGATGGTGTTGATGATCCCCCACTGACGCTGGAGCTCCATGGTCTTGAGTCCCTCTCGGGGACCGTAGAGGACGCTCTCAGCCGTCAGGGAGGACATCGGCAGCAACCTGTTTTGGGAGACAGAGGAAACAACAAGGCCCCAGACCCGCCTAGCCACGGTGCACTCCCAGAACAGATGGTGAATGTGTTCTGAGTCAGTGCAACCATGGGGGCAGCGCTCAGTCAGGGCTAAGTGCCTGCGGTACATAAAAACTCTTGTGGGGAGACACCTGTGAGCTGTCATCCAGGCAATGTCTTTCTGCTTGTTAGTAAGACACTTATGTGTCACATTTGCCCAGATGACTTGCGGGTCCCGGGCTGGCCCTGACCTCGGGACCGTGGCTATTTCTTTGGATCTTAAATGAGCCATAATGATTTTATAGCTCCACGAGGTCAGGCCAGCCCTGGGCAGGCACGAAAACACTAACAGAAACTGTCCATCAATATAAGTAACTTAATGTAACTAAAACTTGAGAAGGAACCTTCTCTTCCTTCCCTATGACATGACCCTCCCCAGCATGGATACTCAAATCAATCCCTCAAATCCCGATGCAGCCCTGGTTTTCTTTGCAATCCATCCATTATCTAACCCACTTATCATGGTCAGGGTCTTGGGGGTGCTGGAGCCTATCCCAGCTTGCACTTGGTGAGAGGCAGGAATACACTCTGGATGCCTGTCCATCGCAGCTGGTTTGTCTTTTCTCCCAGGTACTTAACTGAGCCATTAGTGCTAGTGGTTGGCCAGCGTGTCTTCACACCTGACTCCCAGGTAAAGGGAGGGTGGGAAAACAGCAGTTGCTCACCTTCAAGGACCGTCATTTGAGTCTCAGGGCTCCCCAATCTCAATGCCCGTCTGTACCGCCCCCTGGTGTTGGAATGGGGCAGCACAGCAGAATCACTGGCCGTCTCCTGACTGTGACCCACCTCTTCAGACTGCATCCGGGCTGCTCTCCAATATCCCCCCCTCAGAAGTCCCACCTGATCCAGGTTTTTAGGCCTGGTGAAGGACTCTGGGAATGTTGTTCACTAGGTGTGATCAATCAGCTTGATGGACTTACATTCTCTTCTATTGTACATCACTATGGGCAAGTTTGTTAATTTCATGTAATGCAATGTAATGTGTATTTCTCAAATGATGTTAGGACATTGTATTTCTGTTACACTATGTCAGCGTAACCAGTACTTTTACATTGTAGTCTGAAATATTAACTTTACTGTTATTATTATAGTTAACAACTACAAAAACAACAACATTATTATTATTATTATTATTATTTGTTAAATATTTGTTTTCCTTTGATGTAACTTACACACGGGTAGGGGGCCCTCCCAGTATATTTCATCCCAGGTCTGAGAATTAATATTTGCATATAGGTATAAATGTAGATGTATTAATTGTTCATTATTGGTGTAATATTGAATTATGTAACATAAAATCTATTCACGAATTTCATACATTCATAGTACTCCCTGCTCTATAACATGTGCCCAGGTGCAGATGCTTCTTTTTCTCAGCTTCTACTTATACAGTATTTCTTAATTTATTTATTTTTTGCTGGTTTGTAACCAGCTGAAATGCACATTACCGGCACCTACTGGACAGAAGTGTAATTATTAGATGGCAAAATTCGGTCGGCCCCCTGCCCCCTAGAGCAGGGTTGCCCAACCCTGTAGCTGAAAATCTACAATCCTGTAAATTTTCACTCACACCTTAACACAGCACAACACATTCAACAGCTAGGACAGGGCTGCTCAATCCTGTTCCTGGAGATCTACGGTCCTGTGGGTTTTTACTCAAATCATAACACAGCACAACACATTCAACAGCTAGGACAGGGCTGCCCAATCCTGTTCCTGGAGATCTACCGTCCCGTAGGTTTTCACTCCAACCCTAACAAAGCACACCTTATTCAACAGCTAGAGATCTTGTTGCACTAATTAGTGGAATAAGGTGTGCCAAATTAGGTTTGAAATTTAAAAGTGTTGGATGGTAGGTTTCCAGGAACAGGGTTGGGCAGCCCTACCCTCAACCTTCACAGTAATTTTTATTATTTGGAACCCAAATTTGAGTAATAATAACACCCATGGACGCCTGTGGTGTTTTTCTGTACACAAGCATCCATTATCTAAAGTGTAAGATGCATGTGATAATGGCATTCTGTATTATGATTCTGATCCTGCAAAAGTTGACCAAAGAGTTAAAGACTATTTTGTTCAGCAACATTTAAACACGTAGGGAGTAAATTAATTACAGCAGAAAGAACAGATCACTAATAAAACCTGACATGGGGTGTAACGCTAATACCGCTTGGTCAGTCCTTTACGTTTACGCAATTCAATTGTAATTTCACTCTCCTTGTCATACAGTTATGTGCGAACTGTAGATGGATACATTTTTACAGTGCAGTGAATTGGAGTGGGGATAAAAAGCATTGGGAATTGGTCTTTGTGCTAAATTATTGCAGGGCCTAATCCAGTGTTGCATGTTTGTAATTTAGAATAACAAATTAAGCATGTATATGTCTTTTACACACACATAACTGTTTATCATTGTCTTAAATACTTATTTTAACTGTATTTGGATGCAGAGCAGGAGTTTATCAAAGCCACGATGCCCTAACATTGTATCTACGATATTGTTTCCAGTACTTAAATAAATGACGCTAAGATTACTCTCGCGTTTTCGTAAACTGATAGAGGGAACGCGGTACTATATGAGTGTATCTGGATAGCGCTGAATGGCAGGATATGGTTCGATATAGGGAACATTAGTGCAGTGATCCGGGCTGTGCCCGGGCCGAGTCTCCGCGCTGGGGACCAGGGTTTATTAGTGCTGTTTGTTTGTCCCGCCAGTAGCCCATGTTGCCCTGCAGCGGCGCAGGGAAGTGCGGGGAGCGCAGCGGCCTTCGCGCAGGCGCTTTATATTGTTTTGACTGAAAATGCCGTCGGTTTCGAAAACGGCGGCGAGCGCTTCTCCTCAAACCGAGAAACCGACCCACTACACGTAAGTAAAGCTACCGTTAATGGAAGAAAATAGGTTCTTAAAAACGGACAGTGGCGTGCAGCTGGTTGTTGCAAAATTGCAACAGTCGCTATTTCATCTTTCAGAGCGCGTTAAAATGGTGCTTTTTTCTTTTGTAAAATCTTACCAATACACGTAGCAATACGCTACCAGCAAGCAAGCTAGTTATCAAAACCAGCGGCTGAGAAGTACAGGAGCTACTTGCTAGACGAAATTATTTGAATAATTGCGAGATGACTGTTATGAGCTTGTTATGCCTAAATTCGATAACATTAAACAAATCCAGTGATTCAGTTGTAGCTCAGGCAAGTGAGCTAGCTGTGCAGCCACTGCAACTGTGTCTTTGTAGCTTAGCGAGCAGCCCTGCTTCCTTTCTACTTTATTTTCCTCTTCCATCTCGGCCCAAATTTGTTGGTCTCTACGCGTCCTTTGTTGGCGTACACATAAGTACTTCGAACTGCCTCTACGCCAGAAAGTGTGCGCAACTTCTATGGAAATACCCAAGTTGCGTGAGTACAAGTAGACTTTTGGCAGATTGGACTGACATTACTTGTAACAATGATCAACAGTGAAAATTGGTTAGTTACGTTCAGCAGTTTTACTTTACTTACAACCACAGCATGGCTGCAATTTCGTTAATCGTTGCATGACATGATGGCATTATAAGCGAGGCCAGAGTTTGCGAAATTGACAGAAATGTGTAAAGCTATTCTTCAGCTAGCTTTCCTGCTAGCTAACCTTAGCTCTGATCCAATCTGATTTGTAACAGCGAGCAATAAGATTGAAATCGCACATGTTACGGGAAAATGACAGCATATTACATTGCAAGATTTTCAGAAGCTACGTTGGATAATATAAATGGTTGTTAACCGTATCTTTATGTGGACTTGTGCTTCTGGCGAAAGCAATTAATAAAAAATAACGTTTCCTAACACTGTAACATTCTTCCTTGCAGCTATTTAAAGGAGTTTAGGACCGAACAGTGCCCGCTGTTTTTGCAGCACAAGTGCACCCAGCATAGACCCTTCACGTGTTTCCATTGGCATTTCCTAAACCAGCGGAGGAGACGACCGATTAGAAGAAGAGACGGGACATTTAACTACAGCCCCGATGTTTATTGTACCAAGTACGACGAAACAACTGGCATCTGCCCTGATGGAGATGAGTAAGTATTAAGATACGCAGAACTGACGGTTTTGCGAGCGGATCATTTTATTGTCCTTTTTATGTGGTTTTGTGTCTTGTTCGCTATTCAGCTCGACGGGACGTTGGCTGGATATCATGTTAAAGCTACATGAAATATGGAGTGATATTTCACGGGTGATTGCTGGCTTGCCAAATTGAATTGACGGGATGAGAGACCGGTGCATGCACTAGTGAGCTAACGTGATTTCTATGAAGTTCCCTGCATCGAAGAAACGCGCGTTTTACTAGTTGTGAATTCCATGCTAAGTTGCACAGACAGCGAGCGAAATTTCAAGCTGATCTATAGTAGCCTAGTCATTCAACACGTTCTCAGACCGTAGCCCACGTTAGCAAAACAAATGACCCATTAGCTAACTAACGATATAGTAAGGAAGTAATGTCTGATTCCTTGGCCAGATTAGGTACACATTACCGACATCTATCCATGTGCATATCCACGTGCTAAGAATGGTCCTTGTTTACCTGTCTTTAAACGTAACTGTTCGTTATTTTCATGTACAGCCACTAGGCTTCGATGTTGATTATAGCTGAACCAGCAACTAAATTATTTTTCCAATAGCACTTGTAGCTTACATTAGCGCATCCTCAAGTGAAGATGACTAATGTTAAACGGCGCCTTTCGCGATTAAGGAGACCACATAGGCTGTTGTGTTTGTATAGTGACACATACACGCAGAAATGCGCTTATTAGTTACAGGCATTGGGTGTAATGTGTTGGTGACTTTTTGCGCTCTGCTGTCGCTGTCCTGTCTGCTGTTCCGCGGGCTTTGTGTCGCGTTGTGACTGATCTAAAAACCGAGATAATGTGTCGGGGCGTTTAAGGCATTCAGATCCTACGCTTTCAAATGCGCAAGTGTGGTCCACTCTTTTGTATTTTTAATGAACGCAGAATTTGTTCTGGTTGCATGTCTTCCTGAGCTTTGTTTTTCGAAGGGGGTGTAACGCGCACACACGCCCCTTTTTTACTCGGCTGTGATTGGTCGTACTTCGGACGGAGCGGCCTGCTATTGGCTGAATGGTGGTGCGCATCCGTTCCTTCGGTGTGTACGATTGAGATAAGCGTCTGTGCGAAGTGGGTCTGTTTTCTGTCTGAGCTCCGCTCCGATTTGTTTTTATGCTCGACTTTATTGAACGGGACGGGCACGTTTCTCAGTTTTAGACTGGCGTATTCATATAAGCTTACAAGTACTCTGCGTGATGCTGATTAGAGATGTAAAATCATATAATGTCAAATTATAGCTCAGAAACTGACGTACATTTTAAATGGTGTTCTGTAAAAGCTTAGTTTTGCGATAGAACCAAATTGCTAAGAGTGTCCTGACTATGGTTGCAAAAAGTGGCTCCCACATGAATAAATTACAATGCTGTTTTTGTTTGCTTTCATCTTAATAGTAAAGCTACACAATTGCTTGTTCAGCATTAATGTTGGCCATTGATGTTACTGATTATTTAGTGCGGATTTTAGCTCTGAAGATTGTCTTCAACTTTTCACAAGTACGTGTATTTTGATTTGTTGTTCTGTTGCTCTCTTACTCTTCGCTAGTTTGCCTAGCATAACGCACAGGGATGTGCTCTGCTACCAGTCAGGTCCCTAACCACCCTGCCACACTGCCTAGCACAGGGATGGGCTCTGCTCTTGTATCTTGTGGCACATTTGATTCCTAAATGGGCCTTGAGCTAAGTGCTTAACACACACTGCAAAAATGTGATTGGTGCACATGCACTGTTCTCTGTGTAATGTCTGTTTGATAGTGGCACGTGCACTGTTTTGTGTGGAAATGCATGTTTGATAGCGGCACGTGCACTGTTCTGTGTGGAAATGCATGTTTGATAGCGGCACGTGCACTGTTCTGTGTGGAAATGCATGTTTGATAGCGGCACGTGCACTGTTATGTGTAAAATGTCTGTATATGATAGAGACAGAGCGTTTCTCACACCTGGTCTAGACAGTCTCCTTCCATTAAGAGGTGCTTGTTTCCAACTCTTCAGAAGGAGAGCTGGTGGATTAGACTTTAAAAGGATGAATATATAAATTAGCCATACGGTGTTGTCTACCTAGAATATAAAGTTTATTTTTCTAACATATGAAGGTCAGTAACAGGGAATTCTATCAGTCACTTATAATATAGGCTGTAATCTTGAAAAACACACGTTCGAGGAACACCGGTCTTGGTGGCTGTCTAAGCATCATTTGGGCTCATGTTAGCTTTCACCTGAGAACAGTTATAAGCAGATAAGGAGGCTTGTTGTGTCCATCTACTTGCTGTACCTTTAACTGAGGACTTGCCCTTCCATTAATTTTTTATAATGCGTTTTCCCAATAACGTATAAATTAATTTAAATTCCATGCATATGATAAAGAGAAGATTTTTTTCTGGGAATAGCTGCAGGTGCTATATATTATTAGAATAAATCATGGTCTTTTATTAGAATTCCAGTAAATCTAATCAAGTCATCTGACTTAATCAGGGGCTTGGAAATGCTTCAGGCCTACATCGTTATGTTTAATTAACCCCACCGGAGAATGTTGGGTTAATTCTGTCCGAAGTCCATCATTTTAATGTCTTAGCCTGGTGCCCTGAATGGTTTCTATTGTGTTCTCTACAGTTAAAGACTAGTCTCATTTAGTGTTTTCATGCCTTTTGCATAAATTGATTTGCACAAGGTTTTTTTTTTTTTTTTTTTTCCAAGCCATTTTTCTTTGTATTCAGTGTCACATTCTACTTTTTTTTCTGGACCCCAAGGGCCCGGCCAAGAACGGTGGATGTCTCTGACTGAGAGGCTGGCTGACTCGCTCGCTCCCTGTCGTTGAAACGCGCGAGCGCGAGCGTGGGATTAATCTTAAACGACTAGCGACAGCTGTAGATAACGCTGGTCGTCCCCAACTTGTTGGAAATGAGTGCGCTCAAGCTGAAATATGACGGTACTTTGCCTACAAAGCCGATGATAAAGGTGAGCCTGACAGCATTATTACAGCGGCCTTTTGCAAAAAATGCTGAGAAGCTTGTCTCGCCAAGGGAAACAACATGTCCAACCTTGCAAAGCATCTGTCTGACAACCACCCCAATCTCTTCAGGAACTTCAAATCCCGATAGGCATGGATACTAACAGGTAGATACATGACAAGTATAATTTAATGTATGTTGATGGTTTAACAATTGCCGTGGTATTGTTCACAAAGTGCTCACATCTCGTTACATTATTTCTGATGTTGTCTTTCAAAAGATATTTTAACTTTACCTTTCATGTGAAATTTTTGGTTATCGCTGTTGTATTGAATTGGTATCTGGTGTCAGTACTAGAGCTGTCAAAAAGGTAAAAATTTAGGTGTCGGAACAATGTTACCAGGATTCCAGTGTCTTACCTTGTGAGTGAGATCAGGGATAACTCTGAGTCTAGTTTCCTGTGCCTTTGTGAGGGAATGATCGGAAAATTTTATTTGCATTTCCAACTGTCAGCCTTGTGCGGAGAAGCTAAAGCAGTCCCAGTTCTGGTGTTGGAGGCCCTCTGGTTACTACATGAACCCTCTGGGATCGAAATGCTGAAATTGAGAGGGAAATCCAAAATCTGTCAGTTAGAAGCGCTGCTTGTTCTATCTGGAGTGGTTTCCAGGAAAAACAACTTCTCAAGTAAGAAGGGTCTGGCTTATGTACAGTGCGGTGGGTTTGCAAACTGGTTCTGATCCTGAGGTGCGTTCAAATTCAGCGAACAAGGCGAACGTTTGCAAACTACTTCAACTGTTTTCCGTTAGCTTTGTGTTCCCCGCGAACGTTTGCAAACTTAAGCGAACGGTCTGGAGGGAAATGTTCCCAGATGGGTATTTCAATTGAAGATGCCGTTAAGTGGGATCAGTTTTTTCAATAATGTTATTGCTAACGCTAGCCAATGTTATTATTGTTCGCTAGCTAGCTATTGTTTTCCTATCATCGATGATCACAGAAGCGGCTGTGAGTACAAACGCTCTCGTTGCCATGTCTGTTTATGTTTAATGCAAACAATTTGGAACATTCTTAAAAAGCTGTTCAAATTGCCACAAACATTTGCCTCTGTTCGCTGAATTTGAACGCACCTCTGGACTGATCATTTTCAGAAACTAATATCTTCTTTGTCCCCCCCATCTGAAATGGGGTCGGTTTGGCCCCCTGTGCGTTCTCACTGACTGAACGTTGTCTGGTTGTCGACTGAACGTTATCTGAACGTTGCGCAGTTGAATATCGAGTTATATTTATGTGAAAGGATGGTGATTGGGGCTGTCTGTGGGGCGAGGAGGAACGCTCGCTGATGTGATTAAAGCTCTCTGCACCCGCCCCCAACCCCTAAACGCATACCATGCGCCTCACAGGGTCTCTTGTAAAGCGGTGGGTAATTGCATGTAAGCCGTTTGTCTTTGAAGAGTCGTGCTGATTTGAGGGACTACTAGAGACCTCCCACCGTGATCTTTTGCCTGCCTGTCTCCGTGGAGACCCCTTGGTGGACTATCGCCGATCGTTCGAAGGGATGGCTAGAAGTCACAATGGCGGCCATTCTGAGACCAGCGGACACCTCCGACGCCCGCGTTTACGAGCGTCCTTCGGGGATGCTGGGGGCGGGGGGCGGGACGCGGGGGCGGGGGGGGGGGGGGCTGGGATGTCTGGCTGCCTCTCCCTCGCTCTCTTCCTTAGTGACAGCCTTCCCCATTGACATGGGCGGCTGTTGCCGTGGCAACCGGAACCCTTTGAATAGCGCAGGATTATTGTTCTAAATAAGCCCGTCAGTATGCGATGGCACGGCCGCGACGGCTCCCGTTATGTTTCCCGCTCTTGGCCGGGAGGAGCCGTATTTCTCACCCAGAATGGAAAGCTTAAGGATTTGGTGACTGTTGGAATGAATTTGTCACATTTCTTTGACACCTACAGTTTGGCATAGACAGTGTTACTGTTGTCATGCATAATTGTCAGATGTGCATATTGAATCCCCCCCAACAGTTTAATGGATTTAAGTGTTGATGGAAAAACCTCACAGACATCCTGAGAGTGCTGGTCCTCTGCTGTTTGCTGGTACAGGATGCGCTGTTCTTGTGTCCCCAGTGTGTAGGTCCTCTGCCATTAGCCTAGCTGGTATAGGATGTGCTGTTCTTGTGTCCCCAGAGTGCAGGTCCTCTGCTGTTTGCTGGTACAGGATGCGCTGTTCTTGTGTCCCCAGTGTGTAGGTCCTCTGCCATTAGCCTAGCTGGTATAGGATGTGCTGTTCTTGTGTCCCCAGAGTGCAGGTCCTCTGCTGTTTGCTGGTGCAGGATGTGCTGTTCATGTGTCCCCAGAGTGCAGGTCCTCTGCTGTTTGCTGGTGCAGGATGTGCTGTTCATGTGTCCCCAGAGTGCAGGTCCTCTGCTCTTTGCTGGTGCAGGATGTGCTGCTCTGTCCCCCCAGAGTGCAGGTCCTCTGCTGTTTGCTGGTACAGAATGTGCTGCTCTTGATTCCCCAGAGTGCAGGTCCTCTGCTGTTTGCTGGTACAGGATGTGCTTCTCTGTGTCCCCAGAGTGCAGGTCCTCTGGTGTTTTCTGGTACAGAATGTGCTGCTCTTGATTCCCCAGAGTGCAGGTACTCTGCTGTTTGCTGGTACAGGATGTGCTGCTCTCTAATCTAAAGATCCAGCTGAGGGAAAGAGTCTGAACCAAAGCTGCTTTCATAATGCACTGACTGCATGTGGAGTCTGTCTGTCTGAAGACTGTCACTTGTCTTTATGTGTAGAGAATGCCAGCAGTTATCATGACTGATGTCTGGCTTTTCAAAGAATTCCTTTTTACACTGTAGCTCTCCACCATGTGCTAGAGAGCGCTGTGGCTCTGCCTCACCACCAGGGGCGCTGCATGAGCAAAAGAAACGCTCACCACACCCGAGAGCAATGTCAACACCACACAGCTACTTTTAGCTCAACCACACGACAATATGCTGTTATGGATGAGGAAAAAAATGATTTTAGCTTTATTTAAATGAAATTGTGACATCATGCACAAGGTCTTAAAAGACCAATACCAAACCCTCTAGCAGCAGGCGGTATAGAAACGTTTTTGCCTCCTGGGTAAAGAATTTTAGAATCCCTTCAGAATAGCAATAGGTAAATATTATGGCATGCATTATGTCTGGTTCTTTATTTATAGCATAGCTGTTTGACAGTACTGGGTGTTTAGCTGTTTTATTTTACTGTTCTTTCGCTTAATCTGTCTGTGTCCGCCCGTCCAGCTGTCCGTACCTGCACCGGACCACCGGCGACACCGAGCGCAAGTACCACCTCCGCTACTACAAGACGGGCACGTGCATCCACGAGACGGACACCCGCGGGCACTGCGTGAAGAACGGCCCCCACTGCGCCTTCGCCCACGGGCCGCACGACCTGCGCCCGCCCGTCTACGACATCAGGTACCCCCCCCCCACCCCCCTACCCCCCCTCCCATTCCCCCCATCCACCTCCCCTCCGTGTGTTCTGCCAGCGTTTCTGTGTACAGTCAAATAGCCTATTTATATATGTGCTTACATTGCCTGATGCTATCAAATGGTGTTCTTTTGATTTAAAATGAATAACTGGGATTGAATTGTACTTATTTAATCCGTGATGTAGCATACCGTGTGAATGTGCTTCCGATACGATGCTCCGTTTGATTTTGTAATTTGATATTGATACATTTTCACGACAAACTCGGCCCTGTTGCATTTTTGTCTTAATTTGAGCTACTAGCTTCAACAATGTCTGTTGGAGTCGGGTACAAGCAAATTCAAGGTAACCCTGGCAAATTCAACGTACCAAAATTAATTGTAACCATTGGGTGCAAGGTTGTAATACACCCTGGACAGATCGCCCGTCCATTACACACTCCATTCACTCGCACACTCGTATCTACTGGCATTCTAGACTCTCCTGCATGTCTGCGGTCTGTGGGAGGAACCCGGAGAACCCACGGGGGGGGGGGGAACAAACCCGGGGCCGCACTGTGGGGTGTCGGTGCTGTCCACTGCACTACTGTGCAGCCGTTACGCAGAGATGAGTTAGAAAGAATTGCAGGGGTTTCCATTTTAGCATCTGTAAAAAGCTGAATGAGAGCTGGCTTGCTAACAAAAGCGGACCAGAAATAAAACCGAAGGAATAGGTGAAGAGATATTTATAGTGGATTGAACCAATCGGCTTGGTGAAAAGGTGTCGGCGGAAGGACCTGAAATGGACTACAGTACTCCTAAGCCTCACCGGTTTGCTCAGGCGACTATGGCGGAACAGGGAACAGCTTCCCGTCGGCCGGTCTTGCCGGGCGCGAAGGCGAACGCTTTCTCGCGCGGCTCTTCCAGTGACGAATTAGCGTCCCGAGATCTAGCTCGGCGCAAGCTAAATTCGAAAAAAAAAGCCGTCTGTTTATTTTCCCGCAGATTTTGTGGAGCCTTCTATGAAGTCTGCCAGTGACTTGTGGTCTCAGGAAGTGTTGATTAGCTTGCAGTCCCTGCAGAAGGGATTGTTGGTGGTAGATTATTTTGGTCCCCGGAGCGCTCCTCGTGCTAATTAGGGGCTTCATCTCGTTATTTTCCAATTGATTTGTTTTCCGCAGAGGATACAATTAGCGCATTGAGGGATTTCTCGGAGTTGCTGAAGTGCCAGGTGCTAAAACGCAGTGCCAAGAGACTGCAGCCTCCATGCTTATGAGCTACTGGCTACTGAAACGTTTGCCAGTGTATTTAAGAGAGGGTAAGTGTAACGCGGACAAGATCGCGCTGGTAGCGGGCCATGTATTCTGCCCTTAGTTGATGGACACGATTGTCTAACCAGCCTTTGGGCAAAAAATAAGTAAATAAGCAAACATGCAAACAAACAGCTACTCCAGAAAATGGATTGTGAATATTTGCGCACAGCTGTGTTATCTGGCTGCATGACTAAAGAGAGACTTAAGAAGTCGGCTTATGTTTAATGACAGAAGTACTGGCTAAGGAATGGGTTGTAAACTGTGAATTGAATTGATGTGATGCTTCATTTTTACGTGTGTTACATCGGTCGAAGCAAGAGGTTCCCCTTCTGTCATTTCGGTATTTTGCCGTCTCGTGAGATATCACTAAGAAGAAAGTTGGACGAGCCGAAATAATCTTGATCAAACTTATTCAAGTGCTTTTATCCGCAAATATCTTCATGTTCAGTTTTTTTTCAGGGCTGCAAAGACCTCTGACTCTGATATGACCCAATGCTGTCCCCTTCTTTTCTGAAGTTCAGAGCAGATTTATTTCTAATTTGATGAAGCAAAAAAAAAAAGTTTGTCATGTTGTGTGTTTCGGCAGGGTATTTCATTGTGATCCAAGGGTGGTGTAATTCTCCCTCCTGTCCGTAGGGGGCAGTGATTGGAAGTGAGTGGCAGGTGTGAGATTCCTTCTCTTGTGGAGGAGGCCGGACAGTCTGCCGGCTGTGGCGTTCAAACCCAATCTGAGCGTGGGCTCGGAATCTGAATGCGGCCCGAGTGCTGTGATGTCATCGGATAAGAACTGCATCCGAGCAGCTGGTGTTTGTGTTCAGGAGGCAGAATTATTTTTAGCATTAATACTTATTTATTTTGTTTAGCCAGGCATGTCAAATGAAAACTTGCTTGTCTTTTGAGGTAATGACCTGGGGAATAATATTAGGTAGGAAAGCACGGGATTGCTAGCCAATCAGATGTAGAGGATGATTTGTTTTAGTTTTTTTTTTTTTTTTTTAGTTTTACAGGCATTTAGCAGACGCTCTTATCCAGAGCGACTTACATCGTATCCAATTATACTGCTGGATATATACTGGAGCAATGCAGGTTAAGTACCTTGCTCAAGGGTACAACGGCAGTGTCCTACCGGGGAATCGAACCTGCGATCTTTAGGTTACAAAACCAACTCCTTACTCATTACACTACACTGCTGCCTTAGGTGCTCAGATCTAGCCAGTTTTTGCAAAACATTTGACCAGGACACTGGGGTTAGACCCCCTACTCTTGTGGCCCTTAGCGACCACAGTGAGTCAGATGCTCATCTCATCTGATGGACGTTACCTCCTGCAGCACAGTGTCCCCACTGGGCCATTCTGTTTGGTCTGCAGGGAAGAGAGCCCACTACTGGCCCTCTACTAGAATGAGTAAAGCCCATACCTGCTTGGCATTAGCAGTTAGCCATGAGAAGGGTACAGGGTGGTGTGGCTGCTTAGCTTCAACAGTTAGCCATGAGAAGGGTACAGGGTGGTGTGGCTGCTTAGCTTCAACAGTTAGCCATGAGAAGGGTACAGGGTGGTGTGGCTGCTTAGCTTCAGCAGTTAACCACGAGAAGAGTACAGGGTGGTGTGGCTGCTTAACTTCAGCAGTTAGCCATGAGAAGGGTTACGGGGTATATGGCTGCTTAGCTTCAGCAGTTAGCCATGGAAAGGGTTACGAGGTATATGGCTGCTTAGCTTCAGCAGTTAGCCATGAGAAGGGTACAGGGTGTATGGCTGCTTAGCTTCAGCAGTTCGGCATGGTAGTGCTCAGCTGTCACCGATCTGTGTGTAGTGCAAGTTGAAAATTGGCCGTGGTGGAATAAGTGCTTGGCTACAATTCCAAGAATCCTCCGCATGTGATGTCATCTTGCCAGTATTGGAATGCTGGCACTGCAGCCAGTTTTGAACCCTTGTTAATGGCACAGATGAGCTCGCGATTCCCAGCAGAGATGCTCATGTGAAAGGGACTCAGTAGGGCTTATGCCACCATTCTGTTCCCATGGCTGTATCAGCAGAAGCATTAAAGCTGTATACTGAAACCATGCTGCTGCATGACGCACTGTATTCTCCATCTGCCTCTTGCACCTGCTATCTGTATGCTGTAGTTGTGAGAGTGCCTGCTTAATGCACATAGCTCTAAATAAGATTGGCATAAATAAATAAGGTAATGTCATTGTAGCATAATTAGCTGTGGATAAGAGTGTGCTAAATAAATGTACTGCGCTGTAGTATACGTGATGATCTACATTACATTACAGGCATTTAGCAGATGCTCTTATCCAGAGAGAATTACACAGCTTTTTTTTTTTTACACAGCATTTACGTTGCATTACATTTCATGTATACAGCTGGATATATACTGAAGCAAAATAGGTTAAGTACCTTGCAACAACGGCAGTGTCCTACCCGGGAATCGAACCTGTGACCTTTAGGCTACAAAACCAGCTCCTTACCCATTATGCTACGCTACCGCCCCCTCGCTCTAGATGAGCAGCTTGGTTCTGTTTTATTTTCCCAGAGAGGTCCAGGCGCAGGAGGCCCTGCAGAACGGGCAGCTGGGGGCGGGGGAGGGCATCCCCGACCTGCAGCCCGGGGTGCTGGCCAGCCAGGCCATGATCGAGAAGACTCTCACCGAGGACCCCCGCTGGCAGGGTGAGGAACTGCACTGGCAGCCCGCCTCACAGACAAGCACGCGCAAATATTCAGCTTCACATGCAGTTCTTAGAGTAAAAGTTAGCGAAGTGACAGCTCTCATTTGAAATTCAATACAATTTTAATTTAGGCAGATTTATGCACCTGCCTACACGTTACATGTTGAAGGTGCATGTGTTTTCTGAAAGCCAAAGGTGTTCATCTGAATGCACTTATATCAGTGTGAATTCAGTCATATTGGTCTGAATGAACATAAATCAGTCTGAATGCACTTATATCAGCGTGAATTCAGTCATATCGGTCTGAATGAACATAAATCAGTCTGAATGCACTTATCAGTCTTAACGTGGGAAACATCCTCAGACTCCACACGTGTATCTCACTCCCCTTCACTTGTGCATTATCCAAACACCCAATTCTGCTTTCACTTGAACCACTGAGGTGCACAGTTTTGCACTTGGGTTGATTTAGTGAGTTTATGCCAGGTTGGGCCCTAATTTATTTGTGCACAGCCAGCCCTGTAATGGATGGACGGCACTGTGACTTTGAGCCGGAATGGAGAACTTCCTTTCTCCTGAATTGTAAATATTGCAGCCTGACAGCACAACAGTTTCCCAAAGCTGTTTTGAGTTGAGCGTTTTCAAGGGAGGTAACGCCATCTTGTGGAGCAAAGAGAGTTTAGCAGTCAAAAGTAATTCGGTATTTGTCCCCCAAAAGAGGAGAGAAATCTATTAAAATAATATAAAACATTTTAAAGTTCTGGATTTAAAAAATCTCTTAATATTTTTTTTTGTCTTATGATCTGACTGTATGTTTGACCTGTAATAATATTTCATATTTAATGTTCACTTATTGCCCTTGTTGTGACCTTGCTCAGACACCAACTTCGTTTTGGCGAACTACAAAACGGACCAGTGCACCAAACCCCCGCGGCTGTGCCGGCAGGGCTACGCCTGTCCCCATTACCACAACAGCCGGGACCGCCGGAGGAACCCCCGCAAGCACAAGTACAGGTGCGTGACCGGGAGGGGGGGCGCCTGCGTCGGGGACACCTGCGTCACTCACAACTCCAAACCCAACTGCTTTAAAAAAGGGCCTTCGCCAACGTTCAGAACACAGTTCCTCTTTCGTGTGATTTAAAGTTTTGGTTACTGATGTGTTTTATTTAGAATAATCAAAGATGGGCAGTTGTGCTTTCTCATTTTCCCAGAATCTGAAGAGTTTATATTCACATGCAGAATTAGCTTGAATCTGGATTGTATGTCGATGATTGAAAAAATTAAATCTGGTGAAGAATGTGGTTTTGCTAAATAATTGAGCTGAAATAAAGGGTTGTAGAACAGATATTTGTGGATTTAATTTGAGCTTAAATAAAGGGATGTTTATGTGAATTCAATTTGAGGTGGAATAAAGGGATGTAGAGCGGTTATTTGTGTGGGTTTAAGGGACGTAGAGTGGTTATTTGTGTGGGTTTAAGGGATGTAGAGCGGTTATTTGTGTGGGTGTAAGGGATATAGAGCGGTTATTTGTGTGGGTTTAAGGGATGTAGAGCGGTTATTTATGTGGGTTTAAGGGATATAGAGCGGTTATTTGTGTTGGTTTAAGGGATGTAGAGCGGTTGTTTGTGTGTGTTTAAGGGACGTAGAGCGGTTATTTGTGCGGGTTTAAGGGACGTAGAGCGGTTATTTGTGTGGGTTTAAGGGACGTAGAGCGGTTATTTGTGTGGGTTTAAGGGATGTAGAGCGGTTATTTGTGGGTTTAAGGGATGTAGAGCAGTTATTTGTGTGGGTTTAAGGGATGTAGAGCGGTTATTTGTGTGGGTTTAAGGGATGTAGAGCGGTTATTTGTGTGGGTTTAAGGGATGTAGAGCGGTTATTTGTGTGTGTTTAAGGGATATAGAGCGGTTGTTTGTGTGGGTTTAAGGGATGTAGAGCGGTTATTTGTGTGGGTTTAAGGGATATAGAGCAGTTATTTGTGTGGGTTTAAGGGACGTAGATCGGTTATTTGTGTGGGTTTAAGGGACGTAGAGCGGTTATTTGTGTGGGTTTAAGGGATGTAGAGCGGTTATTTGTGTGGGTTTAAGGGATGTAGAGCAGTTATTTGTGTGTGTTTAAGGGATGGAGAGCACTTGTTTGTGTAGCTATTAGGGATGTAGAGCGGTTATTTGTGTGGGTTTAAGGGATGTAGAGCGGTTATTTGTGTGGGTTTAAGGGATATAGAGCGGTTGTTTGTGTGTGTTTAAGGGATGGAGAGCACTTGTTTGTGTAGCTATTAGGGACGTAGAGCGGTTATTTGTTGATTTGAGCGGGAGTAATTTGTCCGGCAGGTCAACGCCGTGTCCCAACGTGAAGCACGGGGACGAGTGGGGAGAGCCGTCCAAGTGTGAGAGCGGCGAGTCCTGCCAGTACTGCCACTCCCGCACCGAGCAGCAGTTCCACCCCGAGGTGAGTCTTACCTGCCCCACCCGTCAGTTTGTCTGTCAGTCCCTCTTCAAGCAGCAGCTCCATCCTCAGGTGAGTCTGTTAGCCCTGGCCAGAGCAGCAGTTCTGTCTCTGGCACACCGTCGGAGGAAGGCTCAGTGTTTTGGCAGATTGACTGACCTGCCCAGCGTGGTGTAACGGTTCTGGGTCTCTCTCTCTCTTCAGATTTACAAATCTACAAAATGCAACGACATGCGGCAAACGGGTTACTGTCCCAGAGGGCCGTTCTGCGCCTTCGCGCACGTGGAAAGTAAGTGCCTCTGTGACTGTGACTGTGTGTGTGTGTGTGTGTGCGTGACTGTGTGCGCGTGTGTGACTCTGTGCATGTGACTGCATGTGTGTTTGTGTGTGCGTGTGAGTGTGTTTGTGTGTGCGTGTGAGTGTGTTTGTGTGTGCGTGACTGTGTGCGCGTGTGTGACTCTGCATGTGACTGCATGTGTGTTTGTGTGTGCGTGTGACTGTGTTTGTCTGTGTGTTTGTGTGCGCGTGTGAGTGTGTTTGTCTGTGTGTTTGTGTGCGCGTGTGAGTGTGTTTGTCTGTGTGTTTGTGTGCGCGTGTGAGTGTGTTTGTGTGCGCGTGTGAGTGTGTTTGTGTGTGCGTGTGAGTGTGTTTGTGTGTGCGTGTGAGTGTGTGTGTGTGTTTGTGTGCGTGTGTGAGTGTGTTTGTGTGGGGGCGGCGGCCTCACTCCAGACTGTTCTTTTCTCGGCGTGGTGTGGTGTGTGGGGTACACACGGCCTTATCTCTCTCTCCCTCTCTCTGTTTCAGGGGTGCCCTCCACAGAGGAGTCCATGAGCTCCCTGCTCACTGTGATGCACTCGGGCTCCCAGGCCAAGCTGGGCCAGCAGTGCTCCGAGTGTCCCCTGGCCGACCTGGCGGGGAACGCCAGCGCCAACGCCAGCAACAACGGCCAATCAGGGAGCGTACGTCTGAGATCCGCTCCGCTTCGCGTCTCTGCGCCTCCTCTCCTCTTTCCTCCACCCCTCTTTCCTCTCCTCTTCTCCTGGACCCCTCTCTCTCCTCTCCTCCTCTCCCCCACCCGTCTCTCCTCTCCTCTTCTCCTGCACCCTTCTCTCCTCTTCTTCTGCACCCCTTTCTCTCCTCTCCTTCTCCACCCCTCTCTCCTCTCCTCCTCCTCCACCCTCACTACTCTCCTCCCCTCCTCCACCCCTCACTACTCTCCTCCCCTCCTCCACCCCTCTCTCCTCTCCTCTCCTCCTCCACCCTTCTCGCCTCTCCTCCCCTCCTCCACCCCTCTCTCCTCTCCGCTCCTCCTCCACCCCTCTCTCCTCTCCTCCTTCACCCCTCTCTCCTCTCCTCTCTTCTTCCACCCCTCTCTCCTCTCCTCTCCTCTCCTCCTCCACCCCTCTCTTCTGTCCTCTGCTCCTCTCTCTCTGAGGCTATCCCTGGGGACTCTGACCATGTCTGCGAGTGGGTAGTCACACACTGCAGTCCGGTTGTGTTTTTAACGTGCGAGACGTAGCACAGCTCCTGACTTTCCTGCTCTTCCCTCCGAGCTGCGTTCTGTCCTTTTGTCTTTCATGTCTTTCCCAGTTTTTGCATTTGTTTCGCATTTCACCCAAATGTAGCGCAGACTGTTCATCATAGTCCAGCTAATACTTAGTCCAGACTAAGTATTATTACAGCCGTCCAGCTGATTGTCCGCAATTAATTTCCAGTTTTTATCAAATGAGTACAGCTACATTACATTACATTTCATTACAGGCATTTAGCAGACTCTCTTATCCAGAACAAGATACACAACTCTTTACATAGCATCCGTTTATAAGGCTGGATATATACTGAAGCACTGCAGGTGAAGTACTTTGCTGAATCGTACAACAGCAGTGTCCTACCCAGGAATCGAAACTGTGGCCTTTGGGTTACAAGACCAGATCCTTACCCAGTATACTACACTGCCGCCCACTGAATGTGAGACCGTCTTTAGAGGTTTCTCTGGCACCTCTTGCATGGCCTGTGAAAACATTAGCAGATTTCACTGCGCAATGGCGTTTCAAACGCGTCGACGCCACGCCTAGTTTTAACCGACAGACACGGCAGGAGCGGTCGCCCCGCCCCACCCCCCCGCCCCCCCCGGTCGCGAGCGCGTGCGGTTCGGGAAACGCTGAGACCCCTGTGCTTCTCTCCCGCAGGTCCCGTGCTCTAGTAGTCCGAGCGTAGCGTCCAGCTCGGGGAGCAACAGCTCGTTGTCCCCGGTCGGACCCGGCGGCAGGCCCAAAAGCTTAACTAACGGTAGTTTATGTTCAGACTCCGCCATGTCCTCGCCCGCCTCTCCGTACCCCAAAGCCCCGGGGTTCGAACGGGAAGACCAGGTACCCGCAGCTCCCCCCGCGCTCTCTCTCTCTCTCTTCCCGCTTTCTCCCTCTCCTCCTCTTCTCTTTCTCTCCCCTTTTTCTCTCGCTCTTTTCCCCCTCTTGGCCCCCCCTCTCTTTCTCTCTCTTGCCCTCTCCTCTCTCTCCCCTCTTTCTCTCTCTCTCTTTCCCCCTGTTACCCTCTCGCTTACTTCTCTCTCTCTGTTTTTCTCTTTCTCCCTTTTTCTTGCTCTACCTCCCTTTTTCTCTCACCCTCTCTTCCTCTTCTCTTTCTCTCCCTTCTTTCTCTCGCTCTTTCCCCCTCTTGCCCGCTCCCTCTCTGGAAGAAATAGCTTAGCCAGTTTACCTTGGGGTCCGTTACACGCACGATACATACATGTATCAGTTGTTTTGAGTCACGTTCATTTGAAACATTTCATTACTTTTTTTATTTTGTTTGTTAGAGTCATTGCTCTACTTCTGGTTGTCTTTGGGTAATCATGTAAACTAGCAGTGTCACGATGGCAAGTTATGGATTTGCAGAAAGTTTTTGTCGGCTTTTGATAGTTGTTGGTTATTTGACACGCTTGGAGAACAGCGTTTTGCTTAGATTGTGAATTTGACCGTTTTGTGGCAGAGTTACAGGTCTGAAAATCTCCGCTCAGTTCCTGCTGTAGTGTGATGCTGGTGCATTGTTGTTTCAGTGACTCCATTTTGTTTTGTATGGATCTTTTCAGCTTCCTCTTTGTAGTGTGTTGCCCTTGCTGCGCTGTTCCTGTCTCCTCATCTCTGTGTTAACAGCAGGTTTTCTTTTCCCCAAAAGACTTTAAGGCATTAATGACCAATGTTGGGTTTGTCTGTCTCCGCAGGTTTAAATAAAGATTGATTTGAAATTGATTAGCATGCTACCTTTTGTTCACTGAATGTATCGTCTGTTCTCAGGCCAAAAACCTGAAGGGCTACCCTGCAGATGGGAACCAGAAGTTAGCGGACCAAGACAAACAGGTGAGAGACTGGCCGTGAGTTTGTTAGGTGACTATTTAAATGTTATGGTAACATTAGCTAGCTGTCAATAGCTATGTAGCTAGCTACCTAATTAGCTAGAAAGTACTACCAACAGGTAATAGGTTTTAGCTAATTTGTGTAACCTTAGCTAGAAAGTATTACCTGTCATTTAGCCAACAAGAATGTAACACTTGCGTTACTCTGACTGTGTCAGTAGGCCTTTATGAATTTAGCTAGCTGGAATTACTTGCTGAAAAAGTTAATTTTACGTACTTGTGTGCCACAACATCAGAAGGTGCCCTGCGACACCTTGCCCACTGTCAGGCAGGTTAACAATAAGAAATAATAATAATATAGAATATATAGTTGAAATGTAATTGTAAACAGATTTAATTTGGTCTTTTATTTGAGAGCAGTATTGATGAGCGCTCTGTTGGGTTATTGATGGACGCTCTGTTGGGTTATCAGAGAGCAGGTATTGATGAGTGCTCTGTTGGGTTATTGATGAGTGCTCAGTTGGGCTATTGACAAGCACTCTGTTGGGTTATTGACAGGGACTCTGTTGGGTTATTAAAAAGTGCTCTGTTGGGTTATTAGAGAGGAAGTATTGATGAGCGCTCTGTTGGGTTATTGATGAACGCTCTGTTGGGTTATCAGAGAGCAGGTATTGATGAGTGCTCTGTTGGGTTATTGAATAGTGCTCAGTTGGGCTATTGACAAGCACTCTGTTGGGTTATTGACAGGGACTCTGTTGGGTTATTAAAAAGTGCTCTGTTGGGTTATTAGAGAGGAAGTATTGATGAGCACTCTGTTGGGTTATTAAAAAGCACTCTGTTGGGTTAATGATGAGCGCTCAGTTGGGTTATTGACAAGCATTCTGTTGGGTTTTCAGACCCTCATCAGCGTGTTTGCAGCCTCCCACGCCCTGGCGTCCAGCATCACCTCCAGCATCACCTCCAGCCTGGCCTCCAGCATGGGCTCGGACAGCTCCTCCCCCACCGCCCTGTCCACCATGAACGCCAAGGCCACGCCCTTCTACCCCGGGAGCAACACGGTGGAGTCCGTCATAGGTGCGTCACAGAGCCAGGCTCGCTCCCCTCGGCCCGCCCCGCCCCGCTCGGCTCACCCCCCTCTGCGCGCCCCCCCTCGGCCCCGTGTCCGTCTTTCAGGCGCTCTGCTTCCTGACCACGCGGCTTTCAAAGGCCAGGCAGAGCAGGATGGCGGGCGAACATCTGGACCGTGAGCGCTGTGACCTTCAACTTTGTCTTAATTCTGCTTTAGCGTAGTTGGTTGATCGGTCTCGGCTACGTGCCTTAATGTCAATTCATGCAGCAGCCGTTCGTTTTGAGTGAATCATTTCAACTGTTTTTGAATTTGTTTCATACGTTATGGCAGTGTTATGACTGGTTATGGCAGGTGTTATGTCATGCTTATGACTGTTTCGTGTAGGCTTTATGGCACAGAGCTCAGGGGAGGGACAGAGGGAGGTAGGGGGCACCAGAGAGAGAGCGGGAGAGGGAGTGAAGGGGTGTGCAAGAGACTGCGAGAGAGAGTGAGAGTGTGCGGGAGAGAGTGGTAGAGAGAGAGGGAGAGCGAGAGGAAGAGAGCCGGCTGTCAGGAGTCACGTGACCAGCTGGCTGCTGAGTGCGAGTGCGTGTGAGCGGACGGCTCTGTGCAGACAGGACTCAGAATCCCTTGCTGTCGCAGACAAGTGAGTCAGCGGTCATCGGGGAATTCTGGCTGTCCTTTTACAGATCCCAGGTGCTGTGCGTTTTTACGTCGCCCTTCAAGAGCTCCTCACGGGTCACCGAAGCGCGTGGCTGCGGCTGCCGCTCAGTCGCGGGAGTGTTGCTGTAGGAGCGCGCTCCGTAGTGTCGGATTGAAAAACGGCCGCGCGTTTCGCGTGCCTTCGTTCTGACCTTGCGAAAACCGGAATATCGTCCTCTTAGCGATCGTCGGGACGCCGGCGCTTGCGTTTCCGGAGCTGCCGGTCGCGAGCGGGCGAGTGAAACGCGTCGCTGCTTCTCTTGCAGGTTCCGCGCTCGACCTGAATTTCCGGGACATCAACGTCGCGTCGCTCGATAAAGAATTGGAGGAGCAAGAAAACAACGGAATTGGCTTAACAAGTAAGAGTTCCCCGCTCGTGTGTGACTGTGACTGTGAATGGACTGCCGGCAGGTTGCCAGCCGAAGCGCATTTGCCGCGAGAGGTGTGCGGCGCGGAATAGGTGAAGTGGGCGTGTCTGCCTTGCGCCTGGCCAATGAGCTCGCTCCTTCTGGTCCAATAAGAGAGCTGGCACACTGTCCTCCGGTCAGGGGCCTGCATGGAGCTGCCGTGCTGTGTTTGCTCACGGCATGATGAAGCCGTCGCTTAGCATCGCCACATTGGCAGCGCGACTCGGGTTCGAATGGAGTGCCTGCTTGTAAATAGTTAATATTCGGCGTGTGCATGTTAATTTAAACTGTGTCCTACCCCTGAGCAAGCTCATTTAGTATAATGAATGCCCAGACTGAGCCCAGTTGGCACCTCTCACCTTTCTTTAGTTACTACTGAAAGACCCTTGCATGGCTTGCTTTTACCCTCAGCGGTATCGTTGCCCGTAACTTTGAGGTGAGATGGGGCGCTCGCGCGCTCGCCTGCTCTCTCCCGACTCCACCGCGGCGGCCGCGTCTCGCTCGTGTCCCCCACCAGGTCAGCGGCTGCTCGCCGGCTCCGCCCCCGTCAACATCCCCCGGTCCCTGGCGCACTCTTCCTCCCTGCCGTCCTCCTCCTCGCTCTCCGCCTCCCCTCTGGGCTCCCTCTCCCAGTCCATCCTGTCGGGGATGGCCCCCCAGGCCCCGCCCACCAAGCCCGAGCACAGCCTTCTGGGATCCTCCACCTCCTCCCAGAATTCCTTGGGTAAGACCGCCGCGGCCGCTTCCTTCCCTTCTGTCAGTGTTGTGCTTGACCCCGCCCATTCATGAATATTTATGAGATGCATCGCATTTGAATGCATGGGCTTCAATGGTAGGGTGATGCAACTTGCATTATTGGAACTATGGGAGATGTTTAGCCTGAAGAGTGTCATTTACCACATGCTTCCACACGGAGGCGCCAGCCTCACAGGGCATCTTCACATCTCAGGTTCGCAGAAGAACACCAGTTTATACAGCAGGGGTCAAATGTATAAGTACAGGTCCTGGTTGTTTTCTTTGTTTATCGAGGAATAATGCAATTACGATCATCCAATTACGCAAGAACACATTTTTGAGAACAAGTGGAGCTTAAGATGGCGTTCCCGCCACAGTCACTAGGCCTGAACCCAGTGGAACATCTGTGGGAGCAGCTGAAGAGGGAAAAGACCAAACATTAAGCAACATCAACGGACAATCTATGGGAAGTGTTGAGAGAGTGCTGGGATGAAATGGGAGATGAGCTGTTGCATAAGCTGGTGGAATCAATGCCAAGCACAGTGAAGGTGGTAATCAAGGCGGACACGTCAAGTGCTAACAACTTTTACCCTTCAATAAATACCAATGTGTACCTTTGACTTATTATTTAAAAATAAGAATAATAAAGGGAGTATCATAATTGCACTCGGCCTTGATAAATGATGAAAACGATCAGGTCTTGGTTGTGTCCTCAGACATTAGGCCCTCCCTGTAGGTGCAGAAATGTGCTTCTCTTTAGCCTTTTATTTGCCTTGGACAGGTTTGTGTTAGGAATGGACATTAGAGTCTTGGGATGGGGTTGGGGCTAGGGTTTAGGGACAGGGGGTAGGGCTCGTGTTAGGGATAGAGGTTAGGGTTTAGAGACAGGGGGTAGGGCTCATGTTAGGGTCAGGTCAGTGCTGCTGTGTTTAATGGGACGGGGCATGTATGTTCCCTGCAGGTCTGAACGGGGGCTCTGGCAGCATTTGGGACTTTGTGAGTCGTAGCTTCTCTCCGGGCCCCTCGGCGTTCGGGGGCGGGGCCTCCGGTGCCATCTCCTCGGGCAGCACCGACCTGCCGCGGCTCCTCAGGGAGCTGGACGAGGCCAAGAGGAAGATCAAGCAGTGGGAGGACGCCTGGCAACAGGTCAAACAGGTGAGTTTCTGCCCGGCAACAGGTCAAACGGGCGAGTTTCCGCCCGGCAACAGGTCAAACGGGCAAGTTTCTGCCCGGCAACAGGTCAAACAGGTGAGTTTTCACCCGGCAACAGGTCAAACGGGCGAGTTTCCGCCCGGCAACAGATCAAACAGGCGAGTTTCCGCCCGGCAACAGGTCTAACGGGCGAGTTTCTGCCCGGCAACAGGTCAAACGGGCGAGTTTCTGCCCGGCAACAGGTCAAACAGGTGAGTTTTTGCCCGGCAACAGGTCAAACAGGCGAGTTTCCGCCCGGCAACAGGTCAAACGGGTGAGTTTCCGCCCGGCAACAGGTCAAACAGAGTGTCTTGCTAATAGAACAGATATTTCTCGTCCACTTACATGCTACTGCGGAGATGTGCACACAAGGCCAAATGGCATTCCGCTGTTTAGTAGCGCAGGGGTTTATCTAGAACGACCTGCACGCTCACAGTTTGACGCACAATCCATTTGTTCAGCTGGCAAATTCAGGCGAAGCACAGCTACAGTGTAGCGCGCTCTTAAGGTGCAGAGACCAGAATTGAACTTGGCTGACCCCGCCTCTCACCCCGCCCCCTCCCCCCCCCCCCCCCCCCCCCCAGGCCTGCGCCGCCTGGCAGAAGGACGCACGGGACGCCCAGGAGCAGGCGAAGGCCGCCGAGGCCGAGCGGCAGCTGGCGGCGCAGAAGCGGCAGGACGCCGAGCGCCGGCTGAAGGAGCTCCAGGACGACCTGGACGCTCTGTGCCGCTCGCCCGGCGTGCCGCTCCTGCGGAGCTACGGCGAGCTGGACCAGCTGCCCCTCCCCAAGCTGCACTCCATCCAGAGCCAGCTGCGCACCGACCTGGACCTGATAGACGGGGTAGGGACGGGCTCCCTTTACTGAACATTTACTCAGGGGGTGTGCAGCTAGCGTGCGCTAAGGGGCTGCCCGGCCCAACATTCTAACAGCCGGCATAGTCATTAGCCCACAGGCCAGAAACACTTCACACTGCTGTGTGCAGTGTATATGTGTCATAATATCATATGTACGTGTGTAGCTATGTATCATTATAAAAGCACATTCAGTCTTGCACTTGTTGCAGAGTAACAGTTTGAAGACTAGATCAGTAAACAGTGCGGCTTGTGTTTCGTAAACGCCAGCATGTGTGTGTTTGTGGTTTTTTTTTTTTTTCACTTGCTGTGACGTCCACTAATTCTTCTTTTCTGGACACGCAGGTAATATATCAGCTTCAATCAAAGAAATGTGTAGTATGCCAAAAGCACGACCGTTCCGTCGTCCTGCAACCTTGTCAGCATTACGTACTGTGCGAGAGCTGCGCGCCCGGCAGCGCGGAGTGCCCTTACTGCAAGACGAAAATACACAAGTGGTGACGTAGATCTGTCCGAGGTACTATTTATGCTTTTAGCCCTTTGAAGAACTACTAATGCGTATATAATGCTCTCAATTTAAGAACAGCAATTTCTCTTCTTTTTTTTTTTTTCCCCGGTATTTCATGTAGTGATTGGATTTGATTAGTTTTATTAGAACGCAAGCAATAGTGTTTGACTGACACATGGGTAGGTCCTGTAATATTTAATTTGTTTGTTTCTTTTTGTTTGTTTTTTTTTTTTTTTAAAAGGACAAATCATTGAAACAATTTGGAAGGCATTCAGTTTAACGCTGTTTTGTCTCTTCAGTATTTATATTTACGTGGCCCTTGTGTGACTTTTAATGTTTTAATTGGAAAAGTATCAGTCAAACATTGTCATAGCTACTAGTCATGTGAAAATTATTTTCTTGTAAAAGCACTTTGTCGACCTGGGAATTCTTTAAAGGTTTACGCTAGAAAATTGCTTTAAGCTGCTTTGTAGGTTTTTTTTTTGTGGGTTTTTATTTTTATTTTTAAGATTTATATTTTTTACTAAATATGCTAATGTATGAAGCTTTTGTTTGTGTACTGTGAAACATAATGGAATATTTCACATTTCTTATTGTTAAATCATTGTATAGTAAATATATTGTTAGTTTTCATATAAAGAAGTACTAAAAATAGATATTAATTGTATTGTTGTTGCTTAGGATTTTTACATTTTTAAATGAATAAAAAAAAGTGTGGACTGTAATGCGTTTAAGCATAACCAGCAGTCATGATATCATTAAGGCACATACATTATGCTAAAGCGTTTAGGAAATCGGCTGCCATTTTTGTTGTTGTTGTTTTCTGTTTGGTTGTTTAGTGGTTGGACGCTGAGGTAGTCTGTGATTGGCTGAGGAAGTGCGTTTAGCAGGACTCCTAGCTTCTCTGAATTGTCGAGTAGTAAATCACTGATACTCGACGACTCGCTCAAGTGCCTTGCCTCAAACTTAAGCCTCTGTGAGCAATTTAAGATTGTAGTTAAAACAACTAGGTAATTAAATGCTTGTGCACATTACTGCAAAAATGTAATTCATTTTTATTTTGCAAATGAAGTATATTCAGTACGGTGTATACTGGCTTATTCTGATGCATATCTCTCTGCAGGTGGGATGTACAGAGTAACTGTTTCAGCATGTTGGGCGTACAGACAAAGTAACTCTGCAGGTGGGGTGTACAGACTTTAAGTAACTGTGCAGATAGGGTGTACTGTCAGAGTAACTCTTTCTGCAGATGGGGTGTACAGACAGAGTAACTCTGTCCGTGCCTGTACCCTTGCATCAGTTTTAAAACCCCATCCCCATTTCTCCTGTCTAAAAGGGAATTGGTGCTGTTTTTGGTAATCATTGGTGCAGTATCCGGAAAGCATTGAGCATCCTTTTCATTTAAGTGTTATGGGCCCAAAAAAAATTGGGTAACAGTTTTAATGTTAATTTTTTTTAAATATGTTGGGGGGGAAAAAAATCAAACCGGCAGTGTTTGCAATTGTCTTTTTTAAACGCTGAGAAGCAACATTCCGTAAGGCCTTTACGGAGGACGTCAGCAATGTGGAATCTGTAAACTGTGTTGTCAAATACGACAGTGTAATGTGCTTAGGTTAATCTAATTGAAATGACCTACTACTGTGTTCACGAACAGTGTATTTGTATGTGCTCCTTAGACCCCGTCCTTTAATATTTACAGCAATCAGTATGTTCTGCAATGTTCGAAAGAAAGAGGTCCGGTTCAATTTGCGATCCGGGGCGGCGGATCGATTCGTAGCCTGGAATTCACGCTAGTCGGCACAAGCGTTAGAAATCGCGGCTCGTTGTCGTCCATGTTAGTCGCAGAGAGCGGAGTAGACGGTTTCTTTGCGGATTCCAATACCTTAAAGAAAAGGAAAGTTCAGTGCACAGCTTCGGGAGTGTATTTTAAAGCCGTACCAGTTCCCACGTGTCCGCGAGTCTTTCGTAACGCACTTTTGTGCGTACGGCTCACGTTTTTGTGTAAGGTTAGAAGAAACCCGCAGGCTAAAAAAAAAAAAAAAAAAAAAAAAAGAGTCCTATTGCATGTTCCATTCCAGTTTATTCCAGTAGACTGCCATGCTAGATGAGCTTTGACCTTTTTGATTTTGAATATTTTCTTTCTGTGACATGAAAGACATTCAGAAATCTCAGCAACATAATTTAACATCCATTACATATTGTCTGTAATACATGCACATATTGTTAAAAACGTATGTTGTATTTGCGCAAAGTGTAGGAATTTGCTACAAGCTCTTGGTTAGTTGTCATGCTGACCACAGAATGTCATTTGAGTTCAGCATTTCTCAGTTTTGTTATCAACTGGAGGAAAAATACATTTTAATGTAGAGTTGATGAAATTGGCTGTAAAACCACCTAGTTCAACTGACCACAGTAATTCAGATTGTTCTGGATTAATATTTCATTGAGCAAGCATTGCTTACTAATGTAGATTTAAATCAAATGAACCAAAGTGCTGTAACCAGTAGTTTCTTCTTGGTGTTGCTTTCAAGGTTATGTATTCAGATATTAAAAACTTACAGTTAGTATAGTAAAGGTAAATGTATTTCATATTTAATGAAGGAGGAAGAATCTATGCCAACTGCTTTTGCTGACAATATTAATGGACTGTTAGCCCATTTTGTAGTTTGCCAAAGACCTTTACTATTTTATGATATTTGTCTTTTTTGTTGTTGTCTTTATTACTATTTTTATTTTAATATTCTGAGCAAGAAGTGGCTGGAAATCTGATTTTGAGAAACGACCAAACCTGATAACCTTATTTAAAATAGTGGGTGCATTTATATTAATTATAATGGCAACAAAATATTGTGTTGCAGAAACAAAAAGATTGTGGTTTGTACATATATACTGAATGCACAGATTTTACCTTTATGATTTAAACTGGCAGCAGTTCATAGTGAAGTAATGGTTTTTATCATTATTATTGTTATTCTTCAGTGGCCATATCGATTTACTACTTAATTAAAATGAGTTTCATTTTATTGATTTTGTGCTAAACTGTTACTGGGTAAGCCTCTTTCATACTGAATATAAATGGGTGTGCACTGTTATATTCTGTCAGTATGATGAAGTGTACACTTGGACTGTGAGGTGCTTTCTTTAGTGCTCAAGCGGCTGGTTTGTTGGATCCATGTTTGCGTACACAACACAGTTCCTCAAGAGTTCACGGCATGCTTTCTTGTCCTTTTTTAGATGAAAATGTAGTGTTTCTCTTGAAGGATGGCCATTTTTGTGATCTGCGGAGTCGGTTTGTGCTGTCCGTGACCAGCCCTCGCCTGGCTAAGCTCTGGTGGCTAAATTGCTATTGCTGCTAAGTGCAGTTCCAGCCTCCCATGGTCAGTACAGACAGTTGTGGTTCACAGGGCTCATTCTCGCTCATAAAGCAGCGGAGTGCTAGCTGTGGTTCACAGGGCTCATCCTCGCTCATAAAGCAGCGCAGTGCTAGCTGTGGTTCACAGGGCTCATTCTCGCTCGTAAAGCAGCGCAGTGCTAGCTGTGGTTCACAGGGCTCATTCTCGCTCATAAAGCAGCGGAGTGCTAGCTGTGGTTCACAGGGCTCATCCTCGCTCGTAAAGCAGCGCAGTGCTAGCTGTGGTTCACAGGGCTCATTCTCGCTCGTAAAGCAGCGCAGTGCTAGCTGTGGTTCACAGGGCTCATTCTCGCTCATAAAGCAGCGCAGTGCTAGCTGTGGTTCACAGGGCTCATTCTCGCTCGTAAAGCAGCGGAGTGCTAGCTGTGGTTCACAGGGCTCATCCTCGCTTGTAAAGCAGCGCAGTGCTAGCTGTGGTTCACAGGGCTCATTCTCGCTCATAAAGCAGCGCAGTGCTAGCTGTGGTTCGCAGGGCTCATTCTCGCTCGTAAAGCAGCTCAGTGCTGACTCTGGCATGCTCCCTGTGTATGCTGGCTTTGAGGAACATCCATGACATTACATTTATTTGGCAGACGCTTTTATCCAAAGCGACACAGTAAGTGCATCCTTTGCCTAAACCAACTGTTCTTTGCTCTGTGACCTACTTAAAAAGAGTGAACTCACAGTTTGTATGTTTTAGATGTATTGGCTTCTTTTGAATAAGAAAATTGGCCCTCAAATTCCATAATTTTTTAATGCAAATATGCAGTATTTAACAAAACAAAATTTGGGGCAGTGTTGCCGTGTGAAACATTGCAGCAGACAATCGTTGAGGGTTAAGGGTCTCGAGTTCATGCTCATCATGTTTATCCACTGCAGAGACACCTGTGAACTTGTCCTTCCTTATGCGAGGGACTTCCCCCACCCCACTTCCTGTTTCTCCCTGCATGCTGTTCTTATGTGAGGTACTTTCCCTGCCCCTCTTCCTGTTTCTCCCTGTATGCTTTCCCTTATGTGCAGGACTTGCTCACCCTACTTCCTGTCTCTCCCTGTAAGCTGTTCCTCATGTGTGGGACTTCCCCACCGCTCTTCCTGTCTCTCCCTGCAAGCTGTTCCTTGTGTGTGGGACTTCCCCACCGGTCTCCCTGCCGCTCCCTGTAAGCTGTTCCTTATGTGTCGGACTCTTCCTGTTTCTCCCTGTAAGCTATTCCTCATGTGAGGGACTTCCCTGCCCCACTTCCTGTTTCTCCCTGTAAGCTGTTCCTTATGTGAGGTACTTCTCCCTGCCCCACTTCCTGTTTCTCCCTGTATGCTTTTCCTTATGTGTGGGACTTCCCCTGCCCCACTTCCTGTCTCTCCCTGTAAGCTGTTCCTTATGTGAGGGACTTCCCTCGCCCCACTTCCTGTCTCTCCCTGTAAGCTGTTCCTTATGTGTGGGACTTCCCCTGCCCCACTTCCTGTCTCTCCCTGTGAGCTGTTCCTTATGTGAGGGACTTCCCTCGCCCCACTTCCTGTCTCTCCCTGTAAGCTGTTCCTTATGCAGCCTTTTGGTACAGTGGTTGGAGCTTGATGAGGCTAAACCCTGAAACCTTGTACCAGGACCACCGTGTGGCTAATGACACGCATTAGCTAGTAGGAGATGATAATGACTTTAAATGCAGTGTTTGGTTCAGTGGTGTTCGTGACCTACTGCTCTACTGTCTGTATTGGCCGTTAAACGGACGCGTCATGCGTCGTGACCACCACCTGATGCAAGTCCTTTTGATTCCACTGTACCCTGTACCACAGTGCATTGGCAACCCCTTTCAGCAGGACATAATAAACTCACCAGGCAGTTGATGCTAAAGAAAAGCACATAAGAGGAAAGCCTCACCGTTTGCAGTGTGTAAATGAGCTGTATTAATTATTCACATTCTACTGTGGATACTCCTTTCCTCCCATTCCTGTGAATCCTTTTGTATCGGTATTGTAATTATTGCTTCAGAGGGTATTTATGCAATATTGTGGATATCATGGAAAAGAACGAAGTTGGTCGCATCTACAATTCACAGGAGTTTTACATTAATATAAGAAAAAAAATGAAAACGATACGCAGCATGAACTATCAAACTTAGGTAAAGATTAAACGATGTCTGGATGACTGGAACTGCCTGTAACAGAGTTCATTCTTACGTAGGAACCCTGATATTGAATGTATCATTCCAAATTGGACATTGGCTACAGCGATAAGGTGGATCAGTTAAGCTATTATGACGTAGCGTTAGCTTTGTGACTGGTTACATTCTATACAAGTACGTTATTAAGACTTTTAACACAAATGCAGTTTGCAGGTTTGTGTATTTATTAGCCAGTAGTAGAGGGGGTCCAGAAGGTAAAGTTGTTTAATTTTCTCAGGGTTTTACAGTAATAACTGTAGAATAAAGAAAGGTGTTCAGTTCCTACAGACTTTAAACTACATTTCACGGAAAAAATGGATTGGGAATAAAATGTTTATTATATAGGAGAAAACATCCCATATTTTGGTACAGTATGTATTGATATATAGATTTGCTCATATTAATTAGTGTTTTAACTAGTGTTTAAATATCCCTAGAAATATTACTGTCAGTATATTAATTTGTATATGTGTTGTTATCAATATACAACCATAATGACATATTATTGGGAATTTTCCTGTGCTTAATTTATGGATGACCTTACGATAGCTGAGGCTCTAGAACAGATTGAATACACAAATGGCTTTTTTTTTTCTTTAAACGATAAAGTAGAAGGTATTATTTATAATGCATAATCATTTACTTGTAGTGTGTTGTTTAAAATTAACACTTGTTCAAATTTTTACACTATAGCATTTATGCAATGGTTTACAGAATTCATGGAATTATTTTTATTATCATCATGGGAATTAAAAAGATTTTTGATCTTACGCCCTTGTTTGTGTCTGTCATTGTTTTTCAAACCCTCTTCCTCTAGAGTTTCTATCTGAGGTTCTGTGTTCACAAATCTGCTGTCTGATTTGAAAGCGCAAATTCAAATACAGGGCAGAGGTATCCCTAAATCAGAGATATCAAAGTACTGGATAGAGATATCCCTAAATCAGGGATATCAATGTTAGCACAGGGTAGAGATATCCCTAAATCAGAGATATCAACGTACTGGACAGAGATATCCCTAAATCAGGGATATCAATGTTAGCACAGGGTAGAGATATCCCTAAATCAGAGATATCAACGTACTGGACAGAGATATCCCTAAATCAGGGATATCAATGTTAGTTCAGGGTAGACATGCTGTTGAGATGGGCCCCTGTGTGTGTGTGCGTGTGCAGTAGAGATGGGGGCCTGTGTGTGTGTGTGTGTGTGCTGTAGAGATGGGCCCCTGTGTGTGTGTGTGTGTGTGTGTGTGTGTGTGTGCTGTAGAGATAGGCCCCTGTGTGTGTGCGTGTGCAGTAGAGATGGGGCCCCTGTGTGTGTGTGCTGTAGAGAGGAGCCCCTGTGTGTGTGTGTGTGTGTGCTATAGAGAGGGGCCCCTGTGTGTGTGTGTGTGTGTGTGCTATACAGAGGGGCCCCTGTGTGTGTGTGTGTGTGTGTCTTTGCTATAAAGAGGGGCCCCTGTGTGTGTGTGTGTGTGTGCTGTAGAGAGGGGCCCCTGTGTGTGTGTGTGTGTGTGTGTGTGCTATAGAGAGGGGCCCCTGTGTGTGTGTGTGTGTGTGTGTGTGCTGTAGAGATGGGCCCCTGTGTGTGTGTGTGTGTGTGTGTGTGCTATAGAGAGGGGCCCCTGTGTGTGTGTGTGTGTGCTGTAGAGATGGGCCCCTGTGTGTGTGTGTGTGCTGTAGAGAGGGGCCCCTGTGTGTGTGTGTGCTATAGAGAGGGGCCCCTGTGTGTGTGTGTGTATGTGTGTGCTGTAGAGATGGACCCCTGTAGTGTGTGCTGTAGAGAGGAGCCCCTGTGTGTGTGTGTGTGTGTGTGTGTGCTGTAGAGATGGGCCCCTGTGTGTGTGTGTGTGTGCTATAGAGAGGGGCCCCTGTGTGTGTGTGTGTGTGTGTGCTGTAGAGATGGGCCCCTGTGTGTGTGTGTGCTGTAGAGAGGGGCCCCTGTGTGTGTGTGTGTGTGTGTGCAGTAGAGATGGGGGCCTGTGTGTGTGTGTGTGTGTGTGTGTGTGCTGTAGTATGTATGGGCAGGGCAGCTGTGTGGGCGGGGCAACAGGTATCCAGGCCCTGCTCCTCTGATCGCTGAGCCCAGCCTACTGCCCACAGAGAAGGAAGAGGAGGAGGAGGAAGGAGGAACACTCTTCTGCTCTGACGTTACAGGTACATCTGCTTCACTCAACGTACCGGTCTGAGAATATGTCCCGTCTGACTTGGGTGGTACAGAAACTGGCAGTACCATTACCGGTGGCTGTTTTGGGCCCTCATTCCCAGGAGTGAGGAGTGGTGCTCGACTTCAGCCTGAATGAAACTTTCAGTGAACAAATGCCTCACTGTATACGCATTTCCCAGAATCCCTAGTGTGGGTTCCTGCAGGCTGACATGCGGGGTTTTTTTTTTTTTTTTTGCTTTACTGCCATTCGCCAGGTTCTCTTATCCGGAGTGTGACTTACAAGGCAGACGCGAGTGCAAGGACCGCAGATCCCGGTGCATTAATTACCCCTGGGGCAGCAGTGCAGTATTACGGCGGGTAAGGAGCTGGTCATGTAACCTAAAGCTTGCGGGTTCGATTCTCGTCTAGGACACTGCCGTCGTACCCTTGAGCAAGGTACTTAACCTGCATTGCCTCAGTATATATCCAGCTGTATAGATGGATGCAATGTAAAGTTGTGCAAGTCGCTCTGGATAAGAGCTTCTGCTAAATGTTGTAATGTCACGTAATGTACCCAGAGGGGGAGAGCACCGTGCTGGGAGAATTCGCCAAAGAGCAAGAAGGGTTGGACTCGATTGGCAGCTGGTCAACTACCCTATTGAACATTAAACCGAGGTGTCCAAACAAAAAACCACCCCGATGAGCATTAAACTATCAATATAACAACTAAAACAAATAACAGCACAGAGCCGCAGGCTCCGCTCCGCAAACACAAAGAGGAGTTCAGCTGCGTCGGGTCTTGGACCTGGCAAAGGTGTCGGGCACCAGGGTCTGCACACGACGTTCTGCTGTTCGCAAAAGAACGTCCGACCGATGCCCGGGACGAGAGAGCTTTCGCATCTCGCCCCGGACCGACTTCCGAGAAGAACCACAAGCCGTTCGATCGCCTTTCCCACAGAGAAGCTGCGAATTTGGTTAACGGGGCAGGGCAGGTTTTTTTTTTTTTGAACGATGATGCAACCGCTGCGTGACTGCACAAGGACACGGGGCTCCTGGGCTGTGGGAACTCTGTGTGAGCGGGGTCGGCGGGTACAGTCCGTAATCTGGCAGCGATCCCACCCCTGCCCTTTTTTCCTCTTTTAGATCACAGCTCAGGAGGTGAGAGCGGTTGCCCGGCAGTCGGAGGGGTTGCCGGTTCGATCCCCCGCGCTGGGCGTGTCGAAGTGCCCCTGAGCAAGACGCCTAACCCCTAATTGCTCTGGCGAATGAGAGGCATCAATTGTAAAGCGCTTTGGATAAAAGCGCTATATAAATGCAGTCCATTTACCGTTTACCACTTACCAGATCAGGGCCGTGTGCATTACAGGCCCACAGTCTTATGGGGCTCTGTCCCATTTTCACCTGCAGATGAAGGCATTTCTTTTTATTTTTAATTGCTCGCTAACTACGCCGACTGACCCAATGCTGCTCCTGGTGAATCACGGTAGCATTGCTATCATCATTCTGGTAAATCCCACGTGCTTTGTGGAATCACTGGCAGTACTGACCTTGCTGTACTGTGGACAGCACTGCTAGTGCTGTACTATGGACAGTACTGACCGTGCCGTACTGTGGGCGTTGCCTACCACGCTGCTTACCGTGCCATACTGTGGGCAGTACTGCTAGTGCTGTACTACGGGCTGTACTGACTGGGCCATACTGTGGGCAGTACTGACCTTTCTGTACTATGGACAGTACTGACCGTGTCGTACTGTGGGCGTTGCCTACCATGCTGCTTACCGTGCCATACTGTGGGCAGTACTGCTAGTGCTGTATTATGGGCTGTACTGACTGGGCCATACTGTGGGCAGTACTGACCTTTCTGTACTGTGGACAGCACTGCTAGTGCTGTACTATGGACAGTACTGACCGTGTCGTACTGGCCATACTTTCTGTACTGTGGACAGCACTGCTAGTGCTGTACTATGGGCAGTACTGACTGGGCCATACTGTGGGCAGTACTGACCGTGCTGTACTGACCGTGCCGTACTGTGGACAGTACTGACAGAGCTGTATTGTGGTAAGTACTGACCGTGCCTATGAATCTACGATCCATCAAAAAGACATTATAAAACTGAAATTATGTTTTCTCAAAAAAAAAAAAAAGTGTCATAATGTCACTCGCCTTTATTTGCCTTTTAGATGTCTAAATTGTTTTTTTTGTAATGGAATTTGACCTCAAATGACAGGATGTTACTCTTTATGTGTGGGAAATGTTTTCCAGTATAAATCTGTTTTTTTTTTTTCACGTGTATTTGTGTTCGAGACTGATACGGACGTCAACTGGAAGCAGACCTGCAGACCGCAGAGTCAATATTCTGTGTGATTTTCACTGATATGATTTCAGGACACTCGCATAACCTGCAATAGGCTGACTATTCAAACTGACGGCCATCTTCTGGATGCCCTGATGAATCGGAGGCCTGTGAGGTCATCACCTACTCTGATCTGATCCAGTGACATCACAGTGCTAGAAGGTTCAAAGCCAGAGGAGACAGGAGCAGCATGTTCTTCACTTCTGCTCAATGTCTTTATTTTCCACTAATGTGACATTATTACATGTGACTGGGTTCTTCTCCAGAGATCTGTGTGGTATTTTTAGTACGGTGCGTTTCGGTGTTTTTCAGAAACAATCCTTCTGATGGTGTGCATTTTACAGGAATGACATATTGGTGTGTGGACAACTTGACTTTACTGTTACAAAGTCAAATGTAGTGTGTGTATGTGTGTGTGTGTGATTGTTAGTGTGTGTGTATGTGTGTGTGCGAGTGTGTGTGTGTGTGTGAGTGTTTGTGTGTGTTTGTTTGTTAGTGTGTGTGTCAGTGTGTGTGTTTTGAAATCTTATCTTAAGGTAAATTTGGTGTTGGCATGGGGTCTGGCGTATGAGAGAAAGGTTGTACCATTGTGCTAGGGTTGCCAAAATTGGCTTTCTGGGTAAAAAGACAGAGTGTTGTGTAATGCCATCTGGGGCACCGTCATAGAGGGTCAAAACCCCACCCACCTGCTTGGCTCCTCCCCTTTCCACTGCAAGTGCAGACAGCCCCATTAAGCCCTAAGAAAAGGAGGACCCACATCTGAGCTGTTGATGGAGTTTGTGAAACTTGAGTTGAACTTGGTTGGCATTACTGGTGAAAACTTTGACTTGTCTTTCTGTATGGTCTGTTTTGGGTGACTACTTGATTTGTGAAAGACTTGTGCCTGGAAGAAGATTGCTCTTTTGTGTTTGCTGAGCAGCCTGGCTATTCGGATTGTTAGGAACGTTCCGGACTTGGTTAGCTAAGGCTCCAAAGGGCAACTAAGCGGTTTGGCTTTTTTTGTTCATCGAACCTCCTTAAGGTCACAGTTCCTTAATTTAGCTAAATTATCACTAATTCCAAGAAGGTTCTGGTGGCCCGCCAGTCACTTGGTCACAAGGGGGTTGGGTAGAGGGGTGACTGTGTCCCAGATGTAATGTGATGAATAACAGAGTACCCCTTTAGATTTGGTAGTTGCCCACAAGGGTGCCAGATATATCATTCAACTGTTCCGTTTTTAAATGTGCTGCAGAGTAGCTCCATGATGGCAGAAAAATATGGGATAAAGAGCATTTAATCAGAAACGACTTTTGTCTGAAATATGGGATGTTCTGGCCAATGCGAAACGGTTGGTTGCCCTGCGTGTCCGTCAGGCACGGTCTGCATGTCACACCGGGTCGTGAGGCCCCGCCCACCCGTGCGACTTCCAGACTGGGACGGTGCTCTGCGAAGGTGTGGCGTGGGCGGAGCTCCCGCGCCCGCGAGAGTCAGGTGTGAAGGACAGGCCTCCCAGTCTGTGTGGGTTCCTGCAACAGGCTGTGTCCATCTCTTCCAAGGAGAGATCTCTACAGCTCGTTCCAAAAGCATTTACAATGTGTATTTTTTAAATAGATTATATATTGGTGTTACGTCCCAAAAATCCGCCCACAATACAAGGACAACAAGAATTGGAACATGAAGTCCCCTGTGCCCAAAACAAAGTTCAAAAGAAATTTCATCAACACACTATAAACAAACACATTTTTTATAAAGACACAAAAACTAAACCCAAAAGCCACTGTAAATATACAAACAGTGGTAGGTGTTGGACAAAACAGGTCAGTCCAAAGCAGGGCCCACAGAAGACTTGTGAACTTAGGCAACTACAAGTAGTCCTCTTTCTCCCGATAAAAACAAAATGGGTGAGTCTTCCGCATGTTTCGTTATCTGACCTAAAGCCTAAAAAAATGTGCTCATGAAAGAAAAAGAACGTTAAAAGGCAGAAACAACCGAACAAAAGCCACAAGTCTGCATCATGGTGCAGGGTCCAGCCACAAAATCACTCCACAAAAGTAACTCCTTTCTTTAGCTGCAGCAGGCTTATGTAGGACCAAAGGCAGGTGAAGCCAATCAGGCCATCAGCAGCTTGTTAAGGAGGTAGAGAGAGAGAAGCACAGATCACATGCAGGGGGTTAGTCTAATCACCAGCACGTAACAATGACCATTTATATAGGTGTCCTGCCTGAAAATAAATATTTAGTTTAATTTATTTCGTTCATTTTTAATGCCTCTCATTCCCCAGCTAGATAGAAGGAACACAGTAGGTAGTGAGGCAAAAATATATGTCTGTCTTGTTTCATCGGGTGAATTTATTTTTTGGTGTGTCCCTTTGCGTAACTACATTCCATGGAATTCCTGTTCTCTTTTGCAAAAAAAAAAAAAAAAAAAAAAAACACATTAAAAGATCCAAAATTTACATTATACATTTATCCTGAAATTTGAGAGATGATTAAAAGCATTAATACTTATTTCCTTCACGGTTTGATACGTTAAGAAATTTAGGGAAAAGTGTAGCACTGGAATTTTCTAGTGAGTTAATAACAAAATGATCTGATTGAAATTGATTGAATACAGGCCTTCGTGTCTTTTAATAAATAGTCCAGAACAGCAATACTACTAGTACTACTACTTAAAATAAGAAGAATAAGAATAATAATAATAACAATAATAATAATAGAAAATTTTATTTATATAGCATGTCATTTCAAGTTGTTGTGTAGCCGAAAGCGCTTCACAAGAAACATAAACGAAAAAGATGGAACAAGATATTAAAATGTTTCGTGAAAATATTACAATGTTTTTGCATGCAGTCTTCAGCAGTAAAATAGTGCTATTCTCACATGCAAGCCTCTAATTCAGAAATGCATGCTTACAAGTGAAGTCTGCAGCATCTGACCTGGTTCATGTCCCTTTAATTGTGACAAGCTAATATTGTTTGCTGTCATAATCATTTGTAGAAGTCAATATTTAGTCTAATCTCATTCCTACCGGAACACATTGGACCCTCTCTCGGTAACATTTATTTAAGAGGGAAAGTAAATATTCCTTCTGTTTAATCTTGCCTTCAGTTTTAAGTTCAAAAGAAGAAAGTTAACACTGAGGTGTACAGACACACAAGCACGCTACGGCTTTGAAGTTTTCAAGCATTTAATGCCAGCGCTGCAAAAAGCATTTAAACAGTATGTACATCATGTTTATTTCCTGTTTAATAATTATCATCCACACCAGTGAGATTGACTGACCAGTATTCCACAGAAACATTTCAGCTTATGGCAGTAATGTTGCTCTAAGCAAGAAGTAAGATGCAGAAATATAGTGAAACAATGTCATGGTATCATGGTATTTTCAGACATTTTGAGCATTATGTGTATGTTGCCAAGCCTGCTGTTAGTCTTTAATAGTTTTGTGCAGATAGTTGTAAAGGCTCACAGGTGGAGGGAGCACAACAAGGTCATTATTCCAGACAGGCGATGGTTATGAAGTGTAAATTTGCATGTTCTGGTGTTAACTTTAAGAACGCAGTTTAGTGTTCTTTCTCAGGGGACTCACTGTTGACATTTTGGTTTGTTGCAAACAGAAGATATTTGAGTGCAGGCTTGCAAAAAAAAAAAACCTTGCGCTGCTTCACTTTGGAACATGCCTATAAATAGCCTGGCTTTAGGAGGTCAGTTTATTGGAAATCAGATTTTCAGAGAAAGCAGGTTGCCTGGGCTGTAACTGCCACTCTGAGCACTGCACTAAGGTGACATATATTCCATGCACAGATTTAGAATATATGATGAAGTATGTGTCATTCCTAGTTAAAACTACATTATGGGTGGTTTGTCAGTAATGATTTATATAGAGAAAGATAATGGGCCTCGTTCTTAAATTGTTCTTACTTTTGTTATTAAAAATTTTCCTCCAAAAACCAATATGGGATTCCTCACCCATGTGCAGACCTTTGTTTTTGTGCATATCCCAGGGGTATGATAAAAGCTGCCTATCTGTAAATTTTATGTACAATCGTGTTTATGTGATTGGCATGAGGAAATAGCCACAAACAAATACAGGTAAGAAAAAATGATGAATGCCAAAATGTTCTTGGAAATGTTCTTGCACACAGTTTACAATGATTGTACGCATGTTTCGTGAATGAGGCCCATTGTTTAATAAACTAAAGTGTGTCATCTCACAGAGGCAGGTGCAACTCAGATATTATCTTTGTTGATATATACAGCGATACAGATTTAGATATACTGTATATTTAGACAAATCTAAACCTGAAGTCATACCCAAACGTAGAATTTAGCATAATGATAAAAAGGATCTGTTGTGTGCTGGGAATTGTCAGACAACTATAACTGTTTTATTTATGACATTGAAAATCTTATTTGTACTATTTTACAAACTATTTAAAGTTGGAAAAAGTTAAAATGATGTTTTGTGGGCTACTCGGTTGATGTGGACACCAGGTAACACAAAAGTACTGAGAAGGGCAACTCGACTTCAAGGTAGGAGAAGAGACTATATTATGTCTTTACATTAATAATGACTATTGTTGTTATTATTAGAAGTAATAGTAGTAGTACACAGTAAAATTCCCCGTCTTAATTCAACTTAAGCAGAGTTTATATGACTCCTATTGGGATCATATGTACACTGCAAGAGTTATATGTAACACTGAACGTTTTACTGTGTAGTTGTAGTAGTGGGTGAAGTGTTTATGTTTTTAGTGCAATACGAGTGGCAGTGTAATTTAACCTGCATTGCTTCAGTATATATCCAGCTGTATATATGGATACAATGTAAATGCTATGTAAAAGTTGTGTAAGTCATTCTGGATAAGCTTGTCTGCTAAATGCCTGTAATGTAATGTAATAACCTTGTGTATTATAGCATGGATGACAGGGAAGATTTAGTAGAGAACTGTATGGAAATATTGAGTACTCCTCCTCCTTTTGTATAGAGTCTGCTTGTGCCCATTACATCTGGTATTTCCCACGAGAACCTGCAGTCCAGGAAGTTGACTCAGCAGTACAGGAAGTGACTCAGCAGTCCAGGAAGTGTTCGCTGCCAACATCCCTCAGGTCCATGCCGGCCAGGGTGACAGGGCTGCTGCAGGTGATGTTGTTGTAGATGCTGACGATGGTGTGCGGCTCCTCTCCCTCCACCATGGTCTGCGCCTGTCGGGGAACCACCAGCGGCTTGCTCAGGCTGTACTCCCTCAGGGAGTGGCTGCTGCAGTCGCAGCGCCAGGGGTTGCCGGTCAGCCACAGCTGATGCAAGCTCTCGGGCATGTCGGCGGGAAGAACGCTGAAAGAGTTGTCCTTCAGGTTTAGGTAGCGCAGCTTGGGCAGCAGCCGCAAGGTCTCGTTTGGCAGAAGTGTCAGCTTGTTGTCGGACAGGTCCAGCCAGGAGAGACGCTTCAGGGGCAGCACGGACTCGGGCAGAAGCTGCTGGAGCAGGTTGCCGGCCAGCAGCAGGTAGTCCAGGTTCTTCAGGCCGTTGAAGGTGTGGGAGGAGACGGTCTCCAGCTTGTTGAACCTCAGGTCCACATGCTGAAGGCCCTGGAGGTTCACGAAGCTCTGGCGCTCCACCACAGAGATGTTGTTATGCTGGAGAAAGAGACGCCGCAGCCCCGACAGACCGACAAAGGCCTGAGTGGTGACCCTGCTGAGACAGCTCCTCTCCAGGTGCAGGCTGTGGAGTGTGGAGAGGCCCTTGAAAAGCTGGTCGGGAATAGTCTGGAAACAGCTGCCGGACAGGTTGATCACAGCCAAGTGGGACAGGCCCAGGAAAGACTCCGTGCGTGCCTCTTGGATCTGGTTGTGCTCCAGCTCCAGGACCTCCAGGTGACCCAGGCCCTCGAAGATCCTGTCCCCCAGGGCCCTTATCCGGTTGTGGCTCAGACGCAGCTCCTCCAGGTACTGGAGGTCGCGGAAGGTCCTGGGCCGCAGGCTGCCGATGGAGTTGTTGGACAGCCGGAGCACGTGGAGGCTGTGAAGGCCCAGGAAGGTCTCCTCGTGCAGCTCGTTGAGACGGTTGTTGGTGAGGTCCAGCCAGCGGAGCGCTTTCATCCCCACAAAAGCTCTGGGCGCCACTGTGACGATCTGATTCTGGGCCAGATAGAGCTTCTGCACCTTGGAAAGCTTGAGGAAGACATTGGCCTTGATGACCTTGAGGAGGTTTCCGGAGAGGTCCAGCTCCCTGAGCTCGGTCAGGGCATGGAAGAGCTGCGGCTGCAGGTAGGCCAGCCTGTTCCCGGCCAGCACCAGCTCCCGCAGGGCCTGCAGGTCCTGGAAGATGGCCTCAGGCAGCACGGCCAGCGAGTTCCAGCCCAGGTTGAGCAGCCACATGCTGGAGAGCTTGGCGAACAGCCGCTCCTCCACGCGGCCCAGCTGGTTGTTGTGGAGGCTGAGGGAGCCCAGGCCAAGCGTGTGCTGGAAGACGCCGGCGGGGAGGGAACGCAGGCGGTTCCGCTCCAGGTGGAGGTAGACCAGCGAGCGCAGGCCCCGGAAGGCCTGGGCGTCCACGGCGGACACCTGGCCGCTCTGCAGGTTCAGGAAGTCCAGGTTGCTCAGGTCCTTGAAGGAGGAGGCCGGCAGGGAGGTGAAGAGGTTGCCGTCCAGCCAGAGCGAGCGGGTGGACAGGGGGACGTCGGGGGGCACCTGCGTCAGGTTGCGCGCGCTGCAGTACAGGCTCAGCTCGGAGTTATATTGGTCGTGGCGGCAGGTGCAGCTCTTGGGGCATGGGATGGAGCCCTCCGTGGGGGGGTCCCCGCCCAAGTCTGAGCTTGGGGACATTCCCAGCACCCCCAAAATCCACAACAGCAGCAGTACAGAGGAGTTCATCCCAGCTGGGGGGGGAGAGGGCAGATAGGTTAGCACCCCAAATCATTTCCAACATTACAACCTATCTGACACACTACATCCCTGTCTGACCCTGTTTATAATCAAACATAAGCGTACACTTTAATGTATTCTTTCTAACATTATTATTTTAATAAATCAATTTAAGACTGTATTTTGAAATATTTATATAGGCTGGTTCTGTGACTGCAACACTCTGTAAATTTGGGACGAAGCTGAGGCGCAGGTGTCCTTAGTGTCCTCTCACAGTGCTTTACACTGCAGCCCACCAGTCACCCTACAGACCGAATTTCACACTTTTAAAACGCCTGCAAATTCATATGAAAATTTTTTGTTTGTTTCTATTAAAATCGATCAACTCAAGTATTGACTACATGAATCACATAATGTCAGAGCATGTACATTTTGTGAGCAATTGGCTTAATTTTTTTAATAAACCCTAAATAATGCATATTTACTTCTTGGAAAATGATCTTGGATCAAGAAGATGCACCTCTCCACTCCAAGAAAGGACCTTACACTTCCGACTTGGGGAAGTGCCACTTCTAACATAAATCAGAAAAAAACAACTAAATTTCACTTCTGCTGCTTGACAAAGACTCTTACTTTCTGTTTATCTAATAAATATTGTGGTTTATTTAATAATTATTAAAATGTTATGGCTTATCAAATTTGCATTAAAACACGATGACTCACCTAATTTTTATTACAATTCTATGCATGTCCTGCTCTTTAAATCACCCTAGCAACGTTTTAATCTGTCAATTTTTAGGACATACTTTATTAATTTTTTCCTATAATTATAAAAAAAATAGCAATCCAAACATTGTGGTACTCCTTTTTTAACACACTATTTCCTGCCATAATGTGCATTCCTTGCACTGTAAATACCCCAGTGGACCCACAGAAGAGAAAGTGCCCTTTCGTGAGTGTTCCTCACCTGCAGTACGAGTCGTCCTGAGCGGAGTTAGCCTGGCGAATGCTAGCAGGACGAGTATCGCGTGCGTCTGTGCGCAGGCTGAGCCGCGTCTACCTTCTGCCTCCCTCTTGCCAGAGAGGCGAGATGGATCTACTGACCCCAGTCCCGCCATTAACCTTTTCACTCCCCCTTCCAAACTGGCTAAAAAAGATGTTCTATGCACGCTTTCATATTAACGTGTTTAAAAAAATTTTTTTTATATTAGTTCTCCAGTTAGTTATACTTGTTAGGTATACTATGCTTCACTCCTTGGTTTTCTTGCTTTAAAGCTGATTTAAAATCGGAATCATGAAATCTGCATGAGCAACGATTGTAACTTTTACACTTTAGTTTCTTGTGCGCAAGGTATCTTCTGAGCGTTCAAATGACCTTGGGTTCATTCCCTGGGCTTAAATGTGTCATTGGTCATGCCTTGACTTCAGATGTTCAATACAATTTACAGAGGTGTTCATAGGAAGGTAGATGCTGGCCATTTTTCAGTGTGTCAATGGATACATACAGTATGTATGAAGAAAAGTGAGAGAAAGTGTATTTTTTCCCTGGCTCTTCTGTGAATATTAATAAAAACAGGAAATGGTAAACCTTATGGAACTGACCATGTAATTTTACACTTTCAGATTTGAATCTGTCAAAATATAGATGTCTATGACACTAAATTTTTTTAGCATTCCAATCATCTGATTTGTCTGTCAGGAGAACAAATTGGTAAGCATGAGCCCCAAGACGATATCTCCAAAAGGAAATCGCTGGGCTTCACCCTGAACATCCTGCAAAGCGACCATTTGCTTTTGCAGTGGAGTCAATCTGATACTGCGCATTGAGCCAAGGCTGCACAATTACCCTGAGTTTACATCACGGCTTCTGAAATCAAATCTTAGGATGAGAAAAGTTAATACAATTCCACTGTAAAAGCACACATCTAACTGATGCGTCTGGCACTCATGTCCAAATCATGACTCAAGTCCAAATGGTGCTTTTGCAAAAAGGTGATGCTTCATTCAGAATAAACAGAACAAGTCCACATCTTTGAAGGATTGAAAGATGAATTTTGTTTATTTCACAAGGTAGAAACGTAGACACAGAGTACTTTTCCGTTTTATTTTGGAGAGCAGTCGGAAGGGTAGGAGACATTAAGATGCGTAAGAATCAATAAGAATGAATGTATGGAGGGTACCTAAATTGCCCCCTTGACAGTAACTCTGAAAGTGATGTTAAAGGAAGACAGGCAGGCATTCGGTTGGGCTGCTCTGTCGTTGTAGCTGAATTCCCAGAACTGGATTTATTCCGACTGCCATACAAAATCTAACAGTCCGTGTGCTGTAGAGATTCCAGTGAACGGTGGAGAAACGGTCCTGGACTTTGAAATGGTGCTCTGTGTAAAAAAAAAAAAATAATAATTTTTTTTAAAAAGACAGCAGATCATATTAAATAATTTATTACAATTTTTACAAGACCGTGTGTTAAATTTGCCAGTAAGCTTACACATAGAAGAGCCAGAAGTATATTTAAAGACCGTTTTATTTGATGTATACTCAGCATATACACACAGGCAGGCAGAGTTTTTTTCTTTACCAAAGTTGCTTTAACATAATTTTACACTGTATGTTTCGAGATGAAATATTAACCAGTAAGAATGCATAATTATCTGCAGAGGGGTTCAAGGACCTTCATAAAACCTGAACATTGACACGTACAGTTGAGTTGTGCCAGGGGCCCTGGTACAGTCATGACTAAAATAGATGTTCTCACCCTCGTCATTTGTTATTTTACTTTCATTTACCAGCAATGAAGAACAAGTCATAGTGGAAAAATATCCATGTGAATTTGTGTTGGATAAAAATTATTCAAATATTTTTCTTTAAAAGAATACTTCATATAGTACATTTACTGTAATAGACATTAAGATTAAAAACAAAATGATTAAAACTGTTCATATAATACCTAGAGAACTCAGTTTGGCGGATTAGTTGTAGTGATCGATGAATTGTGCTTTTGATTGTGACACAAAGTTGAGCACGAACGTTGATTGGACCCCAGCCAGCATTGTGTTAACCAGTGAACACGACTGCCGCAGAGCAGTTGGACATGCTTTTAATTTAATCTATTTGTGAAGATTGGGGTGCGCACTAGTAACTGAACAGGATTACTGAACCGTGGCACGAGTGCCTGAACAAGATTATGTTCCATGTGAGCTGAACAACAAAGCTGCTTTCTGACAAAGCGAAAGAAATTATCATCAGGTCCGGTCAGAGGCACTGAACATAACAGCTAGGACAAATATAGTTTGGAGACAGCTAGGAGAAATACAGTCTGGCTTTGGGTACGTCAGAATCCACCTGCGAACAGGCGGTGACCACATGCGGGGTACAGAGAAATGGGGTTTGATATGAGAACCCGGTCACGCCTACACCCTGGACTGAGGAAGCATTGAGGCAGGCAGGTGATACGTCACCTGTGATTTGGTGCTAAAAGAGAGCGTCTGGATCGGGGTTAGCGTAACACTGGTAGCCCTATTGGCGCCGATGTGCATGGCTTTGTGAGATGCTACTAAAATGAAAGTTTCAGACACAGTTAGTGGTAAAAGGAGGGAGACACAGGTTGATTGGACATGTAATCCATCGCGTGTTTGTGTTGCGCTTTCATCAGGATTGCATGGTGATCTCCAGGGACCTCTGAGGAGCAGGGCAGATGCACACCGGTCTCTTCACTGGATACAGAAAGCATCTGACTCTCCAACATACAGCACATCTCCCTGCTGTTCTTTATGAACACACAGCACATCTCCCTGCTGTTCTTTATGCCACACAGTACATCTCCCTGCTGTTCTTTATGACACACAACACATCTCCCTGCTGTTCTTTGACACACAGCACATCTCCCTGCTGTTCTTTGACACACAGCACATCTCCCTGCTGTTCTTTATGAACACACAGCACATCCCCCTGCTGTTCTTTATGATACAACGCACCTCCTGCTGTTCTTTGACACAGCACATCTCCCTGCTGTTCTTCAACACACAGCACATCTCCCTGCAGTTCTGTATGACACACAGCACATCCCCCTGCTGTTCTTTATGATACAACGCACCTCCTGCTGTTCTTTGACACAGCACATCTCCCTGCTGTTCTTCAACACACAGCACATCTCCCTGCAGTTCTGTATGACACACTGCACATCTCCCTGCTGTTCTTTATGACACAGAACACATCTCCCTGCTGTTCTTTGACACACAGCATGTCTCCCTGCTGTTCTTTATGACACACTGCACATCTCCCTGCTGTTCTTTATGACACACTGCACATCTCCCTGCTGTTCTTCAACACACAGCACATCTCCCTGTGGTTCTTCATGACACAGCACATCTCCCTGCTGTGCTTTCTAACACAGCACATCTCTCTGCTGTTCTGTATGACACACAGCACATCTCCCTGCTGTTCTTTATGACACACAGCACATCTCACCGCTGTTCTTTATGACACACAGCACATCTCCCTGTGGTTCCTTATGGCACAGTTTATGGAGTTTGTGCCAATTTCATCTTGTTGGGTTAAACCAGGAGAAGCCACTGTCCAGAGTTCCACTCAAGCAAATCAATCAAGCAATTGCTTGCTCTCATGAAACAACTATTTGAATAACTTGCTAGATATTTATCAGGGCCTTTGTCTATATTAAAATATAAACAAAGGAATATTTGAGCCTTTTTTTTTTCGAATTGTGGTTTTTACCTTTCACTCCTGTGAGTCAGTATAATTGTTGTTTGGATTTTCATTTCAAAGAAATGAAGGTTTACCTCTTTTTTTAGGCAAATTGTGTCCTCTACTGGCAAGCCTGGGAAGATGTAATGCATGAGCTAGATTCTGTGCTCATAAAATGAAGATTATGCCAAACATAAAAGGCCAGGTCATCCAAATCATACTTAATGGGTAAGGTTCGGTACATTGGGAAGGAATTCCATTAATTCTGAAGAATACGTCTGTCTATTCAGAAATGCGTGTGGCTAGTGAGGGTGTGTGCGATGTCATGAAACTGTTCTGAGGTCACAGTAGAGGAGCCTCCCGTTGGCTGAGAATCAAACGGCCATTCTGAGTCAGAACAGAACACAGACGGTGAAGGTGAGGCAGTGAAGCCAGGCTTTGTATATGGCTATACTGTCCTAAAACTTCCATTGTAGCAAATATCAACTCCACAATCTGAAATATATTGATAGGTGTCAGCAATGGAAATCAAAATTGCCTGGTAATTGACAGGTATAATAAAATAGGGACAGGACTGATGAGTTGTCACATTTTACTCAGAATACACAGAGGGGCTCTTCGCCAATCACAGAGTATGTTGGTAGAAGCAAACAGAACAATGCCAATGGTAACCGGTGGATACCTTCTGGCAATGCCTAAATAGCACAAAGGATTCCAGAAAAGCCAGAATGCCTCCACCAATCAACATTAGCATAGTTGTTTTTATTTACCAAGGTACTCTCTGATTGGACACCCCTGTTCTAGAGAAAGCATGAGGCAGAGGCTATAGTAGAAGCCTTCTGGAGTACATTATTATTATTATTATTATTATTATTATTAATATAACAGAAGCATCCTATTTTTTCTTCAGAAATTATAGCCTGTGTGTCCTGAAGGAGGCCCGTCACATTTCTCAAGGCTCAGTCCCCAATTCTCAGTGACGATGGTTGGACTTGGAACTCCAAAGGCACCCGTTTGTTCCTTCTGGTGGTGTCCATTTTAGATGCTTTGATGACCGACTATTGTGTGACATCAAGAAAAAAATGCACAGTAAAAAGATAACAGCAGAAACTGAATATAAACTTGTCATGCTGGCCAAGTATATAAAAACTGTGCATTAATCATGCCTCTGTATTTCAGAAAAATAATTAATTCCTTCAAACCACGTCCTTACTGTATCAGATTTGCCAGACCATTCAGTGCTCTTCTATCGGAGGCATGCGTTTCTTTCCTTGTTTAGACTGCACGCAGTTCCGCGGGATCAGAAGTTCAAACTCCAGTCCCGGTGGACTGTAGCGTCTGCAGGTTTTTGTGGTTTCGTTTCAGTCAGCTGCCAATGTAGGCCTTGGAAACAAGGTCTGCAGAACTTTTTTGCCAATCAGTGCAAAAAGCACATGACATTTATTTTGGATTAGCAAGCACAAGAGACAACGTTACCACTATAGCAATATATGAAACTCACAGTATGTTAATCAAACAACTTAATTTAGGAGCTTAGCACGAGCTAACCCATGGCAGCCTAATGACAGTTCTGCGGGCCCACGCTGGTTTCCGCAATAAATACCTCGATATCTTCCCCATGCGGTAACCGAACACACTTGTCCAAGTTAGTGTTAGCCAGGTTACAATGTCAAGTCACTTGTACGCGATGGACAATTTAACGGTTTGCTAATAGCATAGGCTATTATCTTATGCAAACTAATCTTTACATGTAAATTAGCGTAGCTGAAACGCCTCTGTAGCAAACAGAACGCTGAAATGTGGACAAATTAGCGATAATTGTTTTGTATAATAACAAATATGACTACTTTAACGCATAATATCATTTTCCTTGGTTAATAATTTGTTGGGTTGACCACATCACACTGGTTAGTACTACCGCTTTATATTTAAAATCCAAGGTCGTCCAGCTAAACTCAAGACAGCAGTTAGGTAGCTACCAACAGTGCTTCGACAATGGCACTGACAAAGAAATTAGCCACAACCACCAGTTTTTTACATTCTCAAATATTAAAACGTCTAAATGGTTGGTAACATGGAAGCTATTTTACTTGAAAGGGCTAGCTTACTTTACAATAGTTAGCATTGTTAGCTGACTTTGGCAAGTTGGGACATTCAAAGATTGAAAAAGTTAGCGGCCAATTAGCTTGCAAGCTACAAGTGTTGGTAGATTGCATATGACCGGCGTTACATTGTTTATATGCAGCTTAATAACTTGGTTGTTCTATACAGTAAGGCAAGGTTAGTTTGCAAGCCCTTACTGCGATAATGTGTAGTCTAGCTAACTAACGTTAGTTTGATGTGTTAGCTAAGCTAGGCTGCTCATCATGAACATCTGAAAATTAGCTATCGAGCACAATTTACTGCAAAGATTGATCACTCTATTTTGGCTGCTTAGACTAGCTAACTTCGTGTATGCGAAATAGCCACATCTAGTTAGCTATGTAAAATCGGGCTATTCTAACAAAGTACTGGCTACCGCCTGATAGTTCGTAAGATCACGAAACGGCCATGATCTTCATAGATAATTTTAAATTATTTAACAAATAATTTTCGATGAAATGTCAATGAATCTCCCAAAAGACACAAAACTTTCTTTTGTTCGGCTAATGTGGAGAGACCAATTTTGACAGTAGTTATCTGAACAATGGGATAAGCAGATTCGCTACAACCAGAGATGCGAAAGAGTGACTAACACTTTCGTTTCCATGCAATTTATTCGTCATTATAAAAAATCACACCAATATTTCAGTAACGAAACGCGCATATAAACTGAGCCAAGTGGCATTAGTATAATGAAATAACATATATATGGTCTGTGTTGTGCTCCGGGCGAGCGGGCTGAACTCCGTGAATGTGCTGCTGCCGAAACTCGCAGGTGATTCGCACTGACTGATGGAGAACAGGCGAGGCTCTCAGGTTAGTGCGCGATGGCCGCTCATTCACTTTTACTCAATTTTTCAAAGTGAACACGGAATTATGTTACACGTTGCCGCCTGTGATACGAAATTACAGCAACGGAATATTACCGATACCCTTAGAAGAGGGTCTGATGATCGTAAAACCGCAAGCGGGCTCGTTTTTCTTTCCAAGACGCACTGTGTTTTTCCCGTCCGACCTAGGCCTGTCTCCAAGCAGCGGAGTGGTAGTTTCGGTTGCCCGCCTCGCCCGTGTCGCTGGTTAGGGTGAGATGAGGACCGAGCGTAGGGAGTTTGGCGGACTAATTCAAGATGACTAGCTAGCTAACGCGACTTTGTTTATATGCGAAACTCCATCACTAATCTATGATAGGCCTACAGTTTATAAATAAATAAACTAACTAGCAGCGACCGAGTGTAATGTCCGATGCATTGTTGGAATTAAAAATCGGACTCATTTGCCCAGATCTCGGGTTCTGCGTTTGATAGATAACGAGTAAGTTTTTTTGACATTGCTAATAAATAATGCAATTTTAGCTAACGGAATGACGATTACGGTCTAACATTCTGCAGCTAGATTATCCAGAAAACTAACGTTATAGCGTTCGGCTAGTTAGCTAGCTGGCGAGCCATATTCTGGTAATCTTTGAAAAACTTTGTCCAGCGTTAGCTAGTTATTATGTAATTAGCGATCGCATCGTGGTTATTGGGTGCCGGTTAGCTAGCGCACGGTAACTGCGCTTTTTGTTATGACAGGACTAACGCCGTGAATGCCTCATCTGGAGGAAACGGTTTAACGACCCCGCTCATGTAAGTTAGCCGGTGAGCTAGCTTCGGTATGCAATAATGTGTATTATCGCTCGCGATTAATTGTAACTAAATGCAATTAACAATCGCAGCTTTGTCGAACATAAATGATATGACGGTGCACATTTACCTGTGTAGTAAGACACCGCAAACAGCCGTGTTCAAATGGACTGGACAATTACACGAATATATCGTGTGCACACACTGTAAGGGTTTTCATTTATGCTAACACTGGAGTAACTGCATTCTTACCACCCAAACTGGACCAAATCACACACTAAGGCAAGCAGAGTAAAATGTAATGGCCCGTTTATGTATACCTGTTGTTTAGTTGTTAACGTTACGCGGCGTAATGCATGATTGTAATTTGACGTCCTGTTGTTGTGTGTTCTCTCTCCCGTAGTGATAGTATGGATCCGGACAGCGGGGCCGACAGTCAGCGAGCTCTCAGTCTGCAGTGGAAGAGTTACAAGCTCATCCAGGACCCCGCCATTCGCAGGGTCGCCCAGAAAGTCTACCGATACGATGGGGTGCACTTCAGCGTGCCGGTGCGTGTCTGCATGAACTCGTGTCTGGAGCGCACCCAGCGCGCGCGGGTGTAGTTTTTTAAATATGCGAGTGTAGGCTGTATTGATACGTCTTATAATTACCGTCACTAAATGTACAGAATAATATAAACAGCCCTTGATAAGCGATTTAAATGTAATGTTTTTCACCCTTACCATCCTACCCTGGTAGGGAGAATGCAGTGATGTATCTCTGTAATATTTATCGAGTCACGGAGGAAAAGCCAACATGCATGAACACAGATTTGACGTAAACAGAGTCCGTTTGTATTTTGGCTTGTGGTGTTGTTTATAGCAGTGCATCTTTGTGCAAACTGACCCAAAAGACCCAAACTGACCCCCCAGAACACTGTTGTCATCTGAAGGTGAATGTGCTGGTGCCTTTTTACCCTGTGGTTGTGAGATGAAACTGCAGGAAGTTTGTGGGAACACAGGTGCTTTTGTGAGACTGTTGAGCCAGCGACACCCCTTTCTGTCCCCCCTCAGGACTCGGGGTTCCCCCCTGTGGGAGACCTGCGAGACCCGCGACCTCGCAGGATCTGGTCCAAGCGCACAGAGCTGGCCCTTCCAGTGCCCAAATTTAAGGTGAGTGCCTTTAATCCCTGTCAGATTTACTGGATCTGTCACATCAGTGTAGTATAATGGGTGAGGCGCTGGTCTTGCAACCTGAAGGTCACGTTCAGTTCCCAGGTAAGACACTGCCATTGTACCCTTGAGCTTCAGTATATTTGTGCTGTGTAAGTTGCTCTGTATAAGACCATCTAAATTCCTGTAATGTAATGTAACATCGTGTTCATAATGAGCAGCAACTAGGGAGAGGAAGAGAGAGAGAGAGCAGGACTCGTATTCATTAAGCATTTACGTGTGACCTTTTGGTTATTCATTAAGCATCTCTGAGCTGGAGTACTGCTCTAGGTCAGCCTCCTCCATCCATATCCTCTCTACCTCCATTGCAGACTAAAAGCCAAACTGATCTTGGATCAGCACGCCTATTCTAAGACGCCTTATATCCAAACGTGTTCCTGGAGATCTACTAGGTTTTCATTTCAGACCTAACAAAGCACACCCCATTCGATAGCAAGAAATCTTGTGGAGCTGCTAATTAATAGAGTTAGGTGTGCCAAATTAGGGTTGGAATGAAAAGTTACAGGACGGTAGATCTCCAGGGGCAGGGTTGTTAACCACTGCCTTATGAGGGCGGCATTGTAGCATAGTGGGTAATGAACTGGACTTGTAACCGGAAGGTCATAGGTTCCTGTCCTGGGTAGGACGCTGCCCTTGTACTGAGCTGCCAAGCAAGGTATTTAAACTGCATTGCTTCAGTATATATCCAGCTGTATAAATGTAAATGTAATGTAAATGCTGTGTAGAATGTCGTGCAAGTCGCTCTTGATAAGAGCGACTGCTAAATGTCTTCAATGTAATGTAATTATGAGGCTGGGTCTTGCCGAGCCTGGCAGTAACGAAGCCCCTCCCCTTCCCGCCGCAGCTGGACGAGTACTACGTGGGCCCCATCCCCCTGAAGGAGGTGACCTTCGCGCGCCTCAACGACAACATCCGCGAGCCCTTCCTGGCCGAGATGTGCGCCAAGTTCGGCGAGGTGGAGGAGATGGAGATCCTCTTCCACCCCAAGACCCGCAAGCACCTGGGCCTGGCCCGCGTGCTCTTCACCAGCACCCGGGGGGCCAAAGACACCGTCAAGCACCTGCACAACACCTCCGTCATGGGCAACATCGTCCACGCGCAGCTGGACATCAAAGGTACCGCCCCCCCCCCCGCGCTCCTTTTAGCGCTCCCGCCCTTTTTCTGGCTCCGGGGCCGAAACGGGTCGTTCGCCTGAGACCTGCTCGTGATTGGTCAGTTTCCCTGTACATGTAGCTGGATTTAAACACAGCATATGGCTTAGCCCCTGAGAGGCGGTAATGTATGTGTAATGTAGATAATGTATGGCGTGTACTTTACAAGCTCTCTGCTTCTCCAATTCAGATGAGCTTCATGTGCATGGTGTATATATATATACATAATGCCAAAGATTCTCTCTCTCTGTCTGTATGTCTCTCTCTCTCTGTCTGTGTCTCTATGTCTCTCTCTCTCTCTCTCTGTCTGTGTCTCTATGTCTCTCTCTCTCTCTCTCTCTGCAGGCCAGCAGAGGATGAAATACTATGACCTGATAGTGAGTGGCTCGTACACCCCCCAGACTGTCCCCACGGGGGGGAAGGCCCTGACGGAGCGGTTCCAGCCCCCTGTCCCCGCGCACCCCGACACGGTAAGGCCGCAGCTCCTCCCACTTCCCCACCTCCCAAATAGCTTGGCTCTGATTAGCCCTCAGCTGGTGTTTACACCACTGGAAATGCTGGTTCTGATTGGCTCTCAGCTCCGGTTTACTTCTGGAAATGCTGGTTCTGATTGGCTCTCAGCTCCGGTTTACTTCTGGAAATGCAGGCTCTGATTGGCCCTCAGTTAACCTTTACCTCACTGGAAACACAGACTCTGATTGGACCTTGGCTAATGTTTACTTCTCTGAATACGCAGCCTCTGATTGGCCCTTGGCTAGCGTTTACCTCTGGAAATACAGGCTCTCATTGGCCCTCAGCTAGCGTTTACCTCTCTGGAAACGCAGGCTCTGATTGGCCCTCAGCTAGCGTTTACCTCTGGAAATACAGGCTCTCATTGGCCCTCAGCTAGCGTTTACCTCTCTGGAAACACAGACTCTGATTGGCCCTTGGCTAATGTTTACTTCTCTGAATACGCAGCCTCTGATTGGCCCTCAGCTAGCGTTTACCTCTCTGGAAACGCAGACTCTGATTGGCCCTCAGCTAGCGTTTACCTCTGGAAATACAGGCTCTCATTGGCCCTCAGCTAGCGTTTACCTCTGGAAATACAGGCTCTCATTGGCCCTCAGCTAGCGTTTACCTCTGGAAATACAGGCTCTCATTGGCCCTCAGCTAGCGTTTACCTCTCTGGAAACACAGACTCTGATTGGCCCTTGGCTAATGTTTACTTCTCTGAAAACGCAGGCTCTGATTGGCCCTTGGCTAGTGTTTACCTCTCTGGAAACACAGGCTCTGATTGGCCCTCTGTTAATCTTTACCTCACTGGAAACACAGACTCTGATTGGCCCTTGGCTAATGTTTACTTCTCTGGATACGCAGCCTCTGATTGGCCCTTGGCTAATGTTTACTTCTCTGGAAACGCAGGCTCTGATTGGCCCTCAGCTAGCGTTTACCTCTGGAAATGCAGGCTCTGATTGGCCCTCAGCTAGCATTTATTAGTATATATTTTTTTATTTACATTTGCCCACTCCCAATTTCGCAGAATCACTTTCATTATGTTTTTTTCATTACAACATGAGATCGTTCTGCAAATTTTACTCATAAGGGCTCAGAATCGTGTGGATGATAAGGTATCGAATAAGAGGAGCAGAGCACAATGACTGAAGAAATGAGCAGCAAGAGGGAATATAGTAAAGAGGGGGGGGGTGCCTAATTGGCACCACCTGGTCCTGCCCCACTTGAACTCTCCCCATATTAATAACGCCTTATTTCCATCTGAAGGGTAGCCGTTGGCGCCGTTCGGACCGGTGCAGTTGGCGCTATGCATTCCGCCGAGCTCAGATTTGTCCGTCAGACTGCCAGATAGCGAAGCGTGATTCGTCGCTCCGGAGAACGCGTTTCCGCCGCTCCGGGGTCCGACGGCGGCGCGCTCGCCCCGCTCCTGCCGATGCTTGACATCGCGCGTGGCGATCTTGAGGCTCGTGCGCAGCTGCTCGGCCACGGAAACCCATTTCACGGAGCTCTTGAAGAACAGTTCTTGTGCTGACGTCGTTTCCAGAGGTAGTTTGGATCTCTGTTACTGGGCGTCGCAACTGAGGCAGTCCTGTTCTGCGAGCTGCTGTCGCTCCTGTACTTTTCCGCTTCTCAATAACGGCGCTTACGGTTGACCGGGGCGGCTCTGGCGGGGCAGAAATTTGACAGACTGACTCGTTGTGAAGATGGCGTCGTGTGACAGTGCCACGTCGAAAGCCACTGAGCTCTTCAGCACGACCCATTCTACTGCCAGTGTTTGTCTATGGAGTTTGCATGGCTGTATGCTCGATTTTATGCACCTGTTAGCAACGGGCGTGGCCGAAGTAGCCGAAACCACTAATTAGATGGGGCGTCCGTGTACTTTTGGAAATGTAGTGTATGTTTGCTGCCATTCGGTGGGCGTGTCCCGGGGGGCTCTGCTCTAGCCAGTGACGTAGGCGGAAGCAGTTGAGTGACGCGTCGCAGCGAGCACAACCGCCCTATCAGCAGCTGTAGCGATGTCACAGTGATGTCACAGCCGGTGTGATGCTGCGGACTTGGCGATCCGCTCTCCCCTTAAACTCAGGCCTCCTGTTCCTGTTTTCCCTGACCCCGCCCCCGTCCCGTAACCCCCTCCCGCTGCAGTCCTCGGACGTCCGGCGGCGTCTCTCGGCCGACGCGATGGCGGCCGGCATGGCGGCCCCGCCCCTGACGCCCGGCAGCACCACGCCCTGCTCCTCGGACACGGGCTTCAGCGAGCAGCGCCTGGACACGCCCCCGTCCTCCATGGGGGGGCCCTACACGCCCGGCTCGTCCGCCTCCTCCCAGGGCGGGGGCACGCCCTACACCCCCCGCTCCGGGACCCCCTTCTCCCAGGACTCGGGCTTCTCCAACAGGTGGGCGGGGCTCTGGGGTCCTCGGGTGCCGCTTTGGGGTGGGCCGGACTGGGGTGGGCCGGTTTGAGGTGTCCTGTTTGGGGGTGTCCTGTTTTGGGGTGCCCCAGTTTGGGATTCAAGGTGTTTTATTTATGGATCTATGTTTTTATTGTTATGGTTTGTTACTGGATGTAATCTCCATATTCAGAATTATTACAACTGGACCGTAAATGTTTGAGTATTAGCAGTAGGACGGTTTTCGGAGTGCAGCAAGGATCGTCACTGTTGATTGGATTTCTTTTTAATCGTTGCTGCCCTTCAATGCCCACCCCTAACTTGTATTTACACGTTTATTCAGGCGCTGCTGTTTGTATAAATCTGCCGAACGCCCTTACGTTTCTCCTACGGAGCGTCTTCTAAAGGAATGTAGTGGAAATGCGATTTGAAGTTTTCCGGAAAATAGAAAATAACAACTGCAGAAGTACACAAGGACTGGGGGGTAGTCATGGGGACAGTGTTCTATATAACTACATGTCGGTAAAAACAAAACATGAACGGTTATTTAAGCGTCATATTTAAATTTAAATTGCCGTCATTACTGAAATAACCGGCTGTTCCACCTTAGTGTTATTTAACCTCGTACAACTGAAGAAGAAAAGTAATAACCGGCTACGGACACTAGAGGGAGCACTTATCATTCGCTGACGCTCAGTAGGCACGGCGTCATTTTGTTTGTTTAAAAGCGGGTGATAATGTTTACATTTATCTCTGATTAGGCTGTAAAAATATTGTCTTGTTTAAAACAAAAAGCCAGACTGTTGTTGTGAAAAAAATTATTTACTTCTGGATTCAATTATTTGGTTATAACTAGTTATTGGCTTGGCCATAATGTTAACAAAATTTTTACATTTGTTTAACAATAAAACTTTAGAAACTGAGGTTTTCTGACTGATGTAAATTCGCATTTTTAATTCATTTAAATATTTTAATTCTGCTTTAAGTCTTTCAGCATTTTTCAGTAGTTATCAAGATAATATCGCATAGCGTGAAAGTGTTGGATAAAGCGATCGGCACCATGAAATTTTAATATGGGCTTATGCCTTGCTGGAGGGCTAACGCTGTCCATTCTGTGTGGATATTCACATCGAGCTCTCGTCTGTTCGGCAGCACGCTAAACGCTCGCACTGCTGATTGGAAGAAGAGAATTGCCTGAATACTTTAGAAAGAACAAAATAATAATAATAATAATAATAATAATGAACTTTATTTGTATAGCACTTTTCAAAAACAAAATACTTTAGGAAGAACAAAATAATAATAATAATAATAATAATAATAATAATAATACACTTTATTTGTATAGCACTTTTCAAAAACAAAATACTTTAGGAAGAACAAAATAATAATAATAATAATAATAATAATAAACTTTATTTGTATAGCACTTTTCAAAAACAAAATACTTTGGGAAGAACAAAAGACCCATGTGAGGCTTTCCTCTAGTGTGGAACCTATGCACTTTCAGAATGGAGAAACCCCTCAGGTAAATACGGAGGTGTATAGACAGGATCCGGCGTCGCTGAGCGCTGACGCACTTCCTGTGTGCTTCCCTTCCAGACACGGCGCCGCGGGCTTCGGCGGGAACAGCTACCCGCCTCCGGACCTGCTCCCCTCTTCCTCCTGCTCTTCCTCGGCCGTGTCCTCCTCCTCCTCCTCCATGGGAGGCTACAAGGCCTCCCGGTACCACGAGGACGCGCACGCCCTGCCGCAGGAGCACCCGCCGTACCACAGGGGGCGCCCCGCCTACCCCCCGCCCCCCGCGGGCCCCTACCGGCCCAACGAGCCGCCGGCCTACCCCCCCTTCTCCAACCCCGGGGGCGGAGGCGGCGGCGGCGGCGGCGGCCCGCACATGCAGCTCCACCCGCCCTTCCCCCCGCCGCCGCCCGGCTCCCAGTACGACCCGCCCGCCCACTCGGAGAGGGAGCGGGAGAGAGAGAGGGAGCGGGAGAGGGAGCGGGACCGCGACCGGGAGAGAGAGAGGGAGCGGGACCGAGAGGCGGGGAGGTACGGCTCCGCGATCGGGTCCAGGCGGTCCTCCTACCACCACTACCCGCTGGACACGAACTCTTCCTCCTCGTCCTCCTCCTCCTCGTCCTCCAAGGCGTACCACTCGCACCACCACCACGCGGAGCGGCGGGAGGACCGGAGTCGCCGGAGCGGCAGCAGCGGCTCCGCCTCCCGGGCCGGAGACCACGCCCACCAGAGGCACCGCAACCACCACCACTCCCACAACCACCACGGCGGCGGCGGCGGCGGCGTGGGCAGCGGGGGGAGGCGGCGGTCCAGCCACGACCGCGACCGCGAGAGGGACCGCGATCGGGACCGCGAGCGCGCCGCCCGCGACGGCGAGTACCCCAACAGCCACCCGAACGCCGGCGCGGGCCACGCCTCTTCCTCCGCCGCGCAGGTGTCCTCCAACAGCCTCTCCCCGCCCCCTTCCTCCGCCGCCTCCTCCTCCTCCTCCTCCTACCCTTACCCCCCGTCCAAAGAGCAGCCCCCGCTGCCGCCCCACGACCCGGCCCCGCCCTCGCGCCCGGAGCCGCCGCCAGTCTTCCGTCCGCCCGCGGGGGGCGGGGCCGGGGCGGAGAGGGTCGCCGGGAGCGACAAGGACTACAGGCTCCTCCCCCACCACGCCCCGCTCCCGCCGCCGCCGCCGCCCCCGCTGCCCCCGGCGTCCGTCATCGCCGCCGCCGTGGCCGAGACCTACGGCGCGGCCGACTACGGCCAGGACAGCCCCGAGAAGGAGCAGTGGGTCCGCCCCAAGAGGAGACCCAGCACCCCGCCCTCCCCGCCGCCCCCGCAGGCCGCCGGCCCCGCCGCCTCCTCCTCCCCGCCCAACCCCTGCATCACCTCCTCCTCCTCGCCCTCGTCCTCCTCCCGGCCCCTCTCACCGTCCCTCCCGCCCCTGCAGCGAAACTCCTCCTCCCCCGAGCCGGACTCGACCAATGAGAGCCTGCCGTTCGTCTACCACAGCAGCAGCCTGGACTCGCGCATCGAGATGCTGCTGAAGGAGCAGAAGGCCAAGTTCTCCTTCCTGGCCTCCGACGACGAGGACGAGGAGAAGAAGGGCGAGGAAGAGGAGGGGCGAGCGGGAGGGGGCGGGTCCGCGGCGGCGGCGGGAGGGGGCGGAGCCTCGGCGACGGCGACGGCGACCGCGCCGGAAGGCAGGAAGCAGAAGCAGAAGGACGACGCCGCCGCCGCCGAGCGGGACAGGCACCGGCGGCGAGACGGAGGGGCGGGGCCCGGCCCAGGCCCCGCCCAGCAGGACGGAGGCCGCGCCCGGCGGAAGGGGGAGCGGGAGAGAGAGCGCGACGGGCGCCGCCGGAAAGGCCGGAAGGAGGGGGAGGGGGCGGAGGGGCGGAGCCCGGCGCTGGCGGCCGCGGCGGCCGCCGCCCCCTCCTCCTCCTCCACCACCGCCGCCTCTTCCTCCTCCTCCGCCTCCTCCGCCCGCACCCCTCCCCCGGACTCCGCCCCCGCGGCGCTCAGCCGCCCCGAGCCCGCCCACTCCGGACCGACAGACCCCCGCAAGAGGGCGCACACGCCCTCCACCTACAACGGACAGGGCCAGGTAAGAGGAGAGCGTGTGTGTGTGTGTGTGTGTGTGTGTGTGTGTGTGTGTGTGTGTGTGTGTGTGTGTGTGTGTGTGTGCGTGTGTGTTTGTCTCCCTCCTCTGGCTCAGTGAGGCACTGCAAGCTGAGCTGGGTTGACCCTGTGATGAGAGACTGGGGTCCAATTAGAGGCGACCACTCGAGCCACCTTTGCCATCAGCCAATGACACAACGGTTGGGTGACGCGTGCGTGCCAGAGCCTATCAGAAACCGGGAGAGGCAGATGAATACCTGTTGCGGGCGCTGTGGCAGTAGAGTGTGTGGAGCTCAGTTTTGCGTGTTTGTGTGTGCGCTCTGCGCCGTCCTGTCCGTCACCACACTAAGGCTCCGCCCCCTCTCCCCCTCTCCCCCCCACAGCAGTCCCCACACTCCTCCGGGGAGGACATGGAGATCTCCGACGAGGACGACGGGAACGCCATCGCGGCCGGCGCCTCGGCCCCGCCCCCCTCCTCCTCCTCGCCCCTCGCCCCCCAGTCCCAGGCGGCCACGCCCTCCCAGGCGACCGACCCAGCCGCCGCCGCCGCCGCCTCGTCCTCCTCCGCCTCCTCCCCCCCGCCCCCGTCCTCGGACTCCGCCCAGCAGCGCTTCGGCGCCGTCCTGCCCCCGCCCATGCCCTCCTTCCCCCCGCACCTGCCCCCGCCCCCGCCGCCGGGCTTCTCCCTGCAGCCGCCCCCGCCCCCGCCGCCCGGCATCCCCCCGCCCCTGCCCCGCCTGGAGCTGCCCCCGGAGTTCCCCCCGCCCGTCCCGCTGCACATGTACGACTACGCGGGCTCGGTGGAGCTGGCCAGCCAGTGCGGCGGCGGCGGCGGCGGCGGCGGCGGCGGGGGGGGAGGGGCCCCCATGTCCTTCCAGATGCAGACGCAGATGCTGAGCCGCCTGCACCAGCTGCGCATGTCCTCCAGCAACGGGACCGCCTCCCCCGGCGACGGCGAGTACCCGCCGTCCTACCCCCACGCCCTGTCCCACCTGCGCCCGCTGCCCCCGCCGCCGCCGCACCACCCCTACATGGACCAAGAGGGCGGCGGCGCCGTCCGCTACGACCAGGACCACCGCTACATGCCCCCGCCCATGCCCTACGCCTACCCGGACCCGCACAACCCCCAGCTGCCCCCGCCCCATCCCCCGCCGCCGCCGCCCCCCCACCACGGCCTGCCGCCCCCGCCGCCCTCCCCCTGGCCCCCCCACATGGTGCCGCACCCCTACCCGTCCTACCTGCACCCGCCGCCCCCCTTCGGGCCGGACGGCGCGGCGACGGCGGCGGCGTACGGGGCGCGCTTCGGGGAGGCGGGGGGCGCGGGCCTGCCCCAGCACCCCCACGAGGCCACGGTCCAGATGGTCCTGGCCACGCTGATCCAGGAGATGAAGAGCATCATGCAGAGGGACCTCAACCGCAAGATGGTGGAGAACATCGCCTTCGGCACCTTCGACGAGTGGTGGGAGCGGAAGGAGCGCAAGGCCAAGGTAGGCGGGCCGCTGCGGGTAAGGGGTGAGGTGGCGGGATTGGTGTTAGGGGGCGGAGTTATGGTTAGGAGGCGGGGTTAGGTTAGGGTGGGGGATTGTGGTTAGGATTAGGGGGCGGGGTTGCGTTTAGGGGGTGGGGTTAGTGTTCGGGGGCGGTGTTATGGTTAGGGGGCGGGGTTAGGTTGGGGTGGATTATTGTGGTTAGGATTAGGGGGCAGGGTTAGTGTTAGGGGGCGGTGTTATGGTTAGGGGGCGTGGTTAAGTTGGGGTGGGTGATTGTGGTTAGGATTAGGGGGCCGGGTTGGGGTTAGGGGGTGGGGTTAGTGTTAGGGGGCGGGGTTATGGTTAGGGGGCGTGGCTCAAACGGGCAGCAGCGGTGCAGGAACAGCGAGCGGTGTGCGGATGTGCAGCTGTGTTACTCCGTGCTACGCATTACTCTGCTTTTCCGTGTTCTGTCTCCCGCCTGAGCCGCGTTCGAGAAAAGCCGTTTGTAGAAAGACGTTCGTCCGTGCGATACAAGGCGCACGAGTGAAAGAGAAAGATATTTGAATGAATCTCTTCCCGCATTTATAAATGATGCCTCCTGAATTGAATTTGAGGGTATAAACGTAACTGGTGCTGGATTTCTCTCAGGAATTCTTTCTGTGACTGCTCCTAATTAAGCAAGACAGTTCCCTGGCATCTTAAAAAAGCAGCAAAAAGTAAGAAAACTACACCGTTAAATAAATATCTTCAAAATACTTATCTTCAAATCTTTTAATATCTTTAAATTGCATATTGGGTAAAATAACATCGGTATAAAACAGTAGTAATAAAGAGAGGAACACCCTTAATTTTACCACTTTAGCACTACAGAGCATACAGTTTAGTAAGCGTTTACTTGCCTCTGCATTTTAGCTATTGTCATGATACGGCCAATAACATTAGCGCTGCCGCAAAAACCAGGCTGTCATTTTTGTATGCAAAGAAATAACGTTATAGCTGAAGAGGCTCATCTCTCCTGTCTCTGGTGCTTCAAAGCATAACATTTCATTAAAATTAAGCGAGATGTGTGTCCTGAATACACACAAACCGTTCAAACATTATGCTATATCTGTGCCTAACATTACTAAACCACAATCAAACGATAGCCTAGTATGGAGGAAAAAACGTTTCTGTGTCCGAAGTGGCTTACTTGCCTACTATTGAGTATACAAGCTGAATACAAGTTGTGTACAGCTTGTATGCTCAATAGTAGGCAAGTGAGTTGGTTCGGACACGGCCAGTTTGTGATCTGTTGGATGCTGTTTTGGCTAATCCAAGAATAAACACGGACATTGTGCAGAGGTCTCTGTGCAGTTCGCTAACGCTAATGCCTTCGACACATTGGTTTAGGTGGCTCGTTAGGTCAGTAACAACCACAGATGTGTAACTGCGGGAAATAATCACTTGAACGCGCAGCTGTAAACTCGTATAAAATCTGTGACTTTGCGAGCTACGGTCAGCGTCTGGGTCAGCGGACGTGGGAATTTGGGTCTGTGCCGAAAGATCGTTTCGCGTTTAGCTGGTCTGGGGCATTGACCGCTCCGCTGAAACGATAACAGGAAAAGATTAAATGAAATAAAAAACAAAAGGGGTAATACTGAAAGTGAACGACTGCGCTAACCGGAGTGGCTCGGATGGACCAGTTGGATATCTTGGATATCCTCCTGCTTTGCATGGTCTTCGCTGTTCCTGAGGTGCGGTGGGAAGGGAAACACCGGTGTGCTCCAGGAACCTTTTCACTTCCTGTTGTTGGCGGTTCTGCGCGCTTTGAGTTCCTGCCGCCCTCCGGAAAAGGGGCCGTTGTGTTGACAGGTGTGAGAGAGCGGACGACTGGGCTTGCCCAGCCCTTTTCCTGGAGATCTACGGTCCTGTGGGTTTTTCGCTCCAACCCTAACAAAGCACATCTCATTCAACGGCTAGAGCAGGGCTGCCCAACCCTGCTCCTGGAAGTCTACGGTCCTGTGGGTTTTTCGCTCCAGCCCTAACAAAGCTTCACCTTATATTCAACGGCTAGAGCAGGGCTGCCTGTTCCTGGAGATCTACAGTCCAACATCAATAAATCACGTCTCATTTGACAGTAAGATATATTGCCTTGAGCTGCTAGTAGAGGCAGGTGTGCCAAATTAGGGTTGAAATGAAAACCTACAGGACGGCACATCTCTTGCAGGAAGGTTCGGCAGCCCTGGCTTAAAGTAATGTCTGTCAGTTGGATTGATTGTCAGTTTCAAAATCGAGCACACACAAGGATCCCCAGGACCGAGTTTGAGAGCTCCGTATACTCGTAGAGAATAGCATTACTTTTTTTTTGCCAGGGCTAAACAAACCTTAATTGCCTTCATGTTGTAGTCCACCTCTGTTTATATAAGCCAAGCATCACTGGGTTACACTGATGTCGTCTCCCTCTTGTGGCAGAAAGACCAAAAAAAATGCATTTAAAAGATGTGTTTTGCTCATTGAGTGTCTGAAATTTCAGATTTCCACTGATGTGTTGTTAATATTTTCCACCTTTAGTCCCCCTCTGTCATGGACGCTTTATTTTTGAATACACAATGCTTGGCGCTCGTGGAGGAATGTTGTGATAGTGACCACACTGTACACCAGGGGGCGCAAGAGTCACTTGGAAGACTTAAAGCAAAGGACAGCTGAACTTTTCTACTTATTTACTGACGTTGGTTGTACTTTAATCTTGAATTTTCAGTTTGAGATCTGTTCGTATTAACGTTTTACTAGTATCTTCTCAGGATTAAGGGGAATCTAAGGCCTAAAGTTGTCATTTTAGTTTGATATGAAATTAGCTCTTGCATGAAAGGGTGTTACTGCCTGACTTCCTGATAGACATACCGACAGTCTGTAATTTACATTGTGACATTTTAAATGGTTGTGCATTGGACAAGGTGTTACATTTGACAAGATTATATTTGTTGTATATGTGTTGATATTTTACGAAGGGTCAACTTACAAAGAGAAATGACAAGCGTTCCTTGCCTCGTAAATGTTTGTTGCATATCAAGTGTTTTGTTGCATCATAAGTGTGTTATGAGTGCTTGATATACTGTAAGTGTTTGTTGTATCCAGGGTTCGTACGGTCATGAAAAACCTGGAAAAGTCACTGAAATTTAAAATGTAATTTCCAGGCCCTGGAAAAGTTATGGAAAATAATATTTTTTGAAAAGTAATGGAAATATAGCTGAAGTTGCATCAAATACAACTGCTAATTAATCCAATCATAAAAATAGTATGTAGAGTAATAAAACGTAAATTGGCACGTAACCTTCGCGGTATTTTGGTGGTGAGAGAAGTTAATTCGGTCTGGCTCAGTCTGTTTACAGGCACGCCCAACAGGTACGCTTCTGCTAATGTAGCAGTTAGTAAACATAGGCCCTGCTGTGCCAACAATATGCCAGGGAAGTGCAGCTTTTCAATAATATATCAGGGCGCGAAATTAACTTTTTTTACTTGGTAGCACTGGTGTAGAAGAATGTATCTAAGTGTGTCTGTCTGCTGTTTATTTGTTTTAGAGAGGCACCATATGTTTCAGATGCAGACCTAATTTTACTTAGTGTTACAATAAATAATTTTAAATCGTCCCGCTGAGATAAAGTCATTTGTTTTGGTCATGGAAATTCAGTTAAAGGTTGTGGA